>NC_142011.1:69688376-69910876 GCF_049901735.1 Notechis scutatus
CTGGGCATTCTGCATACTTGCGCTCTGCCTTCAAAGATCCAGTAAAAATATGCTATCTTGAAAAGATTAGACGGAAATCCGAATCCTTTTGCACGTACCTAGTTTCGGCTGATTGGAAAACACCCAGTTGTCATAAATAACTGAAGGTTTAACCGAGTGTGAAACCAAAAACCGGAACGCGG
Organism: Notechis scutatus; assembly: GCF_049901735.1. Classification (NCBI taxonomy): domain Eukaryota; kingdom Metazoa; phylum Chordata; class Lepidosauria; order Squamata; family Elapidae; genus Notechis; species Notechis scutatus. The sequence continues at coordinate 69,688,559 of NC_142011.1, forward strand.
CTTCATTGTTTAGTGCTGCTTTCTCCTGAAAACCGTTCTGTGGATCAAGTTTTCTTCAACAAAAAAAGTTAGTGAAAAGCACTCTGCCTCGGTACTCGGATATTTTATCGACGTGTTTATTGGGACTAAATCACGGCTATGTTTGCAATTTCTCTTTTGCTTTGCAAGTGCTTAATTATTTTAAGTATGGCTTAAATTGGGCACTTTATGGTGGCTGATAAAGAGGTGGGAAAGGAAGGCCTTGTTTTGGAAAAATATTCTCAGGGTGCACACTACGCATACTTCAGAACCAGCAACAGATTTGAGAGGCAAAAAAAGAGAAAGATTTGAGATAGCAAAAAGGGGTAGGTAGGTATAAAACGTCAGGATTATAAATGGAAATGGGCTTCAGATAGGCATAATTTATTTTCCTAATTTAAGAAGCCAAGTTAACAAGTTCATTTCTTTCCTGCAAAAACTCATTTCCTGACCCTGGATAATTTGCTCCAGTTTAGAGGGAGCCAGATGATTGGTAATTATGGTCTATCCCTGCCTTTGTGGTTGCATATTAATGACAGTTTGAGTATTGTCCTTGCTGCAAAGGAGGCTAATAGCTGTGTTACTGTCACCAAGGGCCAGCTCCCTGGACAAAAGGTGAAATTGGATCCCCAACACCCTGCAAACGCAGAGTAGTCAGTGGCAAAGGCAGTTTTTAAAGCTTCCGAGATTGAAAAGGAGACACTTCTATGGAAGCAGCAGGGGTCTGTGCCCAAATGGCTCTTTATCTTCTTCAAACCCGCTCCCTTCCATTATCTTTTGAAATATTTTTGTTTCGCTTCCCTCCTGGGGCTCAGCCTTTGTCAGTTCTTCTCTTCCTGGCCTTTATAGTAAGAAGCCATGCATTAAAATGACTTCGCTTAACAAGGTAGATAGTAGTAAATTATTGATACACTGAACTATGGAGAATTCACAAGTCACTTCTTGCAAGAGCAGAAAGACCGTGTTTCTCCCTCTTGAGAAGCCTATGTATATTCTGTGGTCTCTTGCAAATCTGTTAAGGATTATTGCAGGGTTTTGTTTTTGTTGTACTGTGTGTAGTGAAAATGGATCCCTTCATTTGAAGAACTTTGGGTATGTATGAGATCTCTTTTAATCCAATCAAGGTGTATTAACCACATACACATTGATTATACCGGTGCTTTCAAATGTGTAATTTAAGCATATTTAGCTAATAAAATGCCTGTCTTTAAGAATGGCAGCTTTTAAAGATTTATTGATTTCAATAAAAAATACCCATTGCAAATGCTAACTATAGCCTACTATTGATAAGGGAAAAGTTTAAAGCCAGATGCCCTCCATAGATTGAAGCAGTTTTATTATTTATATTTTGTTCATTTTAGAGGAACCTATTTGTATTATAAAAGCTTCGGTTTGAAATGAAGGCTGTGATTTCTGAAGTAGAAACTGTGTTAATTTAGAAGGCTGTGATTTTGTTGACTCCTGGTAATAAGTAGGCAAATATTCTTGTTATACTGAAAATCTCCAGTCCTACAATAGAATTGCCCTATAGTTTTAAGTGTGGTCAGGTGTCCTATAATTGGGATAGATGTATAAGAATAGACATTTACTTAATTATAAGTCTGTTCTGAGTAGCTTGGAGCAGCATAAAAGAAAACCTAAAATGATGGCTAAGATAATTCATGTAAAAGGAATTATAAGGAAGTGGTTTGGAATAGATTGAATTGTGATATAGGTGAAATAAAATAAGATTTAGATGATAGATAGTACTGAAGAAAAAATACATTGTAGATATTTTGGATCTGACCCTGAATATTTTAGTAGGGATACAACTGATTGGGGAAGTTAAGATAGATAAAGGTCTGGAGGTAATTGTGTAAGTTTAAAAAAAGGAAATTATTGTATGTGACACAAGCAGAAGATGAAAATAGAAGAAGTAGGTAGCCACTCCCAAGTTTATGAGACCAACGAGGAGAGGATCTATAGCTGAATTATTATGAAAGGCATCATGATGTTTATTCCAACTTTGAATAACGATAAACCATGTTTTGATCTATTGTGAAATGTTGGCTTCGAGGTAAGCTGAAATATCAGGATCTGGGGAAATGTATTAAGAGGTTGACTTGATAAAATTTGCATGAATGGGAATTATACAAGATTGACTATGGGGAATATGAGAGGGAGCAAATGTTTTCCAGTCCCTCATAAATGGATGAAGAATAATGACCAAATCTCTTTTGGAATGGTGAGAAGAAAAATCAAGGGAGCATTTTGTGCCAGAAACCTTGGTAATGTGAACATGTCTATAAGAGCAAAATGCTGCAAGATGCAGAATGCTTTTTAGAAATTAGGGTCTGCCTCGATTATAGCTGTCAATAGTTGTTTTGCCCCTTTGTGTTTAATGCAGCATTCCAATTCTAATACCAGAAATTATGAAAAGTGTAGTGTTTTTATGAGAATAACACCTTTTCTTAAAATGATAAGGATTCATATACTTATATAGTGGAAAATATTCACATTTACTGCATAGGAAGTCAAGGTTGGAACAGGAATATATTATCCTAAATAGTAAGCTGCAATTAAGTTTTCTTTATGTTTTCATGGAAATATAATTAATGCTTTGATCAAGTTTATTGGTATAACTGTGTAGCTACTTTAGATTTTGCATGCCTCATACTTTATTTTTTATTTAGATTGGAAAATATAGCCTTTATACTAGGTATAATGGAATGTAAAATGTATTCCATATTTTGATTCAAGTTTAAAATTTAATTGTTAATTGAGGTTTACGAACAAGACATCTTAATAAGATTCTTAGGTACAAAACAATGCTTGTAATTTATATACACACATGCACATACATGCAAAGATATTATTTTGTTATATAATGTAAAATGCTAACATTTTTCTTTATTCTTCCTGTTGAAAAAGTTTGTCAATGGCTTAGCACTGACAATAAGATACTATGTTCATAGACTTGTGCCAAATGTGGCAAAATAGTCTGGCTGGTCATTATATGTTTAAAAAAAAAAGTCTGCAACTTTTAACTTGGATGGTTGCTTATAGCTCCCCCCCCACCTACCCCCACTTTAAAAGTAGCAATTCTTGTTGCTGAAATACAGTATATAATTTGCCCTTTGGAAAAGTTTTGGTTCATCTGGACATATACTTAGAGGACACATGGGAGCATTTTGAAGTAATGATAAGAATATTTGTTTCTTGAAACTCAGTGACGTATGAATTATGAACATTTATCTGGAGTGAATCCCATTGAATTAAGAAAGGCTTATTTAAAGTAAACATGCATAAGGCCAGATGGGTTAATGAAAATGCTGGCTTAAACACTTGCCTACATCACATTTAACTCTAGATTTTTCAGCTGAATGTGTGCATGGTTTGAACTTGAAATGCATTAGTTGAATTGGTACTGGATAATAATCAAAGTGATTCATTTCTCATTCATATGTACATTAAATGTTGTCTGTTCAGAATGATAACCACATGTGACATGATAGGAAATCTTTTCATAGTGTGCTGTGGGTGAGGCATGCATATCTGCTGAATTCCTTTTTCTAAATAATGAAAAGTAGCTTCAGGTGACTCCCAGCTTGATTTCAATAAATCCAGATGGGTCATTCTTTTCATACTATGAGGTATTCTACTTAGAATGCCTTTTTAACACCTTTGCTCTGTTTTTCTCCGTCACCTGTAACCTTTTTTTTTATTTATTTGTGTACATTTTTAAAGATTTAGGGGCTGTTTTCTTTGTATTGGTTTTTAAGTTGATCCAACTAGTTCACATGCCAATTTTGGAATTATCTATAAAATAGAAGAACAGAATTTGCTAACAAGATGGATCAGCAGCATACACAAAGGTCACACTTCATGTCAATATTGTAAGAATTGATCATTTCATGTTGATTTAATCCTGCTATTTGTTTTGGATGAAAGTCATCTCATAAAATCATTCTTAAACTGTATGCAGCCTGGAAAATAATTGCATTGACACTTCGTCTTGAGCAGTTCACTACTTTGGATTTATATTGTACATCTTTTGTTCACGGCAAGGACTGCAGTGGCCAACAAATCTCTGCTGCATAGGCAGGAAAATTAGGCCAATGAATATTCTGTTACTTCTATTATAAACCTTGTGTCAGGAATTTCCTGATTCGACTCTAGTCTTGAGAAATGGGATGGGATTACTGTAATTCTGAGCTGTTCCCATGTCTCTTCAGTACAAGATGTCATTGGGATTAAATCACATGGTATGAAACAAGGCGGTGTTTAGTTCTGTTAATCTGCTTGTCTAGCGAGATGAATCCTGAGTAGTCAGATGATAAAATACTGGTCAGGGCTGATATTGATTGAAGCAATATCATATAAATCCAGTATATAAATATATAAATAAAATGGACCTTCCTGAGGATCACTAATTGATTAAAACCATCTCGACTTGTGGCAAGACAGGCAGCAAATAAATTTTATAAATGAATTAAAGAAATAAATAAGATGAAATTAATACATCACACAATGAAGGGATGTCAAGTATTTGTGGTAGTCCTGGGCTTTTTAACTTGAATGGTCAAGTATGGAGACAGGAAGTGGTTCTTTGGGTTTCTGTTTAGCTGTATTGTCTTGACAGGCATAGTAGGGTTAGCAGTCATGAGAAGCAGTGCAAGAATATATAGTCTTTTGGTTTGACCCTATAGATTTTTTTCTCCCTATATTAACCAAATAGGGTAAACATCTAGAACTGCTGCAAAAATGTTTAGTGGGTATGTGTATTTAGCCATACCTTCTTTTTCCTATTATACTTGTATGACTTTCCAGCCCTTAATAAGTTTTTAGTAATGTCTAGCTCACATTACAAAGGGAAAATTTGAAGTAATAGTACAGTATTCCATAATAACAGTGTGATACTAAACTGCCTCACATTTCTACTTAATGAAGGAGAAATAGATTTGACATATACAAGGGTCAGCAGTTCATTTCCAAGATGGGAGTACCTAATAACAGGATGAAGTATTTTGCAGGCTGGAGATTTAGAGTAGTAAAAATTGTTAGGTTGCCAAAAACTGTCAACACTTTTTGACATAGTACTGCTTTTAACATTAGTATATACTGTATATTTGGCTTGAAGGGTTTCTGTTATACATTCTACATTCATTGTATTTCTAACCAAAGCCTTATGCATTGCTATTTACATTATTTTAACATTAATAAAGCTGAAAGAAATATAAGAAGGGAACATTTCTGTTTCTTGTTCATTTTTTTGTGTGTGTTTAGCAGTATCTGTTGGCATAAGTGAAATTATTTTAGTTTATCCCAAACAGTCAAGCCTTTATAAGACAGCCTTTATAAGACAGGCAAAAGCGAACAAATGAATATTGCTATAATCCCACAATAGCTATATAACTACAACTAAAAATTACTCAAGTTAGGTACTGTATGGTTTTAGCTTTAATTAGGTTTAAAGTTTTTTTCCCTGTTATGTGGTATAGTTATAGTATAGTTAAAGAATAAGGGGTACAGGTTTTGCAGGAGAGTGTTGAATGCTTTCCAAACAGAATTTTTGTTATAAATAATATCATGAAGGGAGAAATGGTTGAATTCACAGAGACGAAGTGTGCATTTAATTTATATAAAATCTGGTCAAATGTGGTTTTTATCATGATCCTCTACTTGCCTATTTTTGGAGTGCAGGTTCTGGTATGCAAGTCAAAGGACAAGGATATCCTGTCTAAAAACAGATTAGAGCATGTGTGTCCAACATTTTGGCTTCCCTAGGTTGCATTGAGTCTTGGTCTGCATATAAAATATATAATATAGTTAATTTATATAAATATAGCTAAAATCACATTATAATGTTAAAAGTTTGCAATCTTGTAGGGTTGCATTACTAGCTGTCCAGGGCTGCATGTGACCCCATGAGCTGCAGAGTGGACACTACTGTATTAGAGTGTAAGCATATGAAGGATTGATACAGCCAGCAAACCAGCTAGTTAGATTCTCTTTGCAATTTGGGAATTGGGTAGCTGTTATAAAGCACTGTGAATAGATGGATTCTTTGCCTGGAAATTAGGGAGGCTAGCTGTTTTGATATATTGAAGGAGCAATGCTATGTAAGCTTAGGGGCTATTCTTAGAGTCATCAGTATCCGTGAAGGGTTAAGTGAATCCATGGCAAATGTGGCAATTTTCCAGCTTGAATTGGCTTCTGGATATGGCTTACTGGGCATTGTAAACCTTGCATTGATAGCCTGAAGGTAGGTTTGTAGATGGGGAATCATAGCCAGTGTAAATTATTTGTAGCTAGATTGTTGACAATGACTTCAACTCTTTGAACATAGTAAACTTATTCTAAAAGAACTACTCTGGCTGCCGATTTGTTGTCAAACCATACTAAAGTTGTGTGTTTTGACAAAGGCCAAGATAAACCTGCTTTCTTTTATTCCTGTGCATCAACTTAGATTCTAGTGAGGATGACGTCTTGAGTAGGTGATTTGCTACGTGATAGCTCATGTTAGGACATTCTTGATACAAACATTCTACAGGTAGACATAGATGTATAACCATTCATTTAGTGAGCATTTGAAGTTACAACAGCACTGAAAATAGTGACTTATGACCACTTTTCATACTTGCAACTGTTATAGCATCCCCGTGGTCACATGATCAAAATTCGAACACTTGATGACTGGCATGTACTTATATGACAGTGGCACTGTCCCATGTGCTCATCATTTGTAACCTTCCCAGCTGGCTTCTGACAAAGTTAATTTGGGAAGCCACTTAATATCTGCATAATTCACTTAATAACTGTGGCCAAAAAAGTTGTAAAATGGGCACAACTCATTTAACTATCATTCTCAGTAATGGAAATTTTGGGCTCCGTTGTGATTGTAAGTTGAGGACTACCTGTATTTGTGGACTTGTAAGATATTTGTAATTGTCTCTACCTGTGGGACTTTTAATGTAGAAAGGTCATTTAAAGTTGTAAATATCAAACAAAATCAGACAAACTAAAAACTATTGGTAATATACTTGGTAAAAGAAGACAGCTGCTATAGTACATGTAATGGCTACATAGGTTTAATATAAGGTAGTTGTTTTGCAGCTGCCTTGTTTAACATCAGTTATAATGGTGATGAAAAAATAACACTATGACCAATCTTCACATTTACCACCTTTGCAGATTAGTAAACAAAGGAAAGGTGAAGTAAGATAATAAGCACTGTCATGGTTTAACTTAGCAACTGCTTCGCTTAATGATTTAGTTGTCAGTCCCTGTTGTGTTGCTTAATCTACTTAACGTTTTTGGGCAATAATAGAGGGCACCCAATTGGGAAAGATGAAGTGAATTTTATACAGCTGTTTACTTTGTGCATATTTTGTTTGAAAACCTCAACACCTTATTTTTAAGTAATTTGTATAGTGATGATTTTATATTTAGCAATAGCACTTAGACTTATATACCGCTTCACAGTGCTTTACAACCCTCTTTAAGTGGTTTACATATTGCCCCCAGGAATCAGGTCCTCATTTTACCGAAGGATGGAAAGCTGAGTTAACCTTGATCCTGGTGAGATTCGAACTGCCAAATTGCAGGCAGCCGACAGCAGAAGTAGCCTGCAGTACCCCATTCTTACCACTGCGCCATGGCTCTATTTCTTTGTATTTAATTCTGATTATATTATCCTGAGAGCCAGTTTGGTGTAGTGGTTAAGACATTAGGTAAGAAACAGAGGTGAGTTCTAGTCCTGTCTTAGGCACAAAGGCAGCTGGATGACCTTTTAGTTATTTAATTAATTTTTATCCCACCTTTTTTACTTTATAAGTAACTTAAAGTGGCAAACATACTTAATACTCATTTTATAATTTTATATTTTTATTGTATTGTATTATTTTATTTATTTAATTTTATTTATTTTATTTTAAATCCCACCTTGGTTATTTTAATAAATAACTCAAGATAGCGAACATATCCAAGATACTTTCTTCCTCCTATTGTCCCCACGACAACAACCTGTGAGGCAGATTGGGGTTACCTTGAACTAGTCATAATTACAAATTACATGGTGCAATTAGGTAACGTAGAAGTTATTTTGACATCATCATGGATTGAAAGACAGGATGGATTGAAATTCATGTGAATCATGAATTATTTGTCAATATATGAACATTTATTATATTAACACTTCGGATTGAACAAATCCTGGTTTAACTTTTTATCAACCAAATTAAACTTTGGAGTATACGTGGATTATGTTAGTTTTCAAATATTTAATTAAGTGAAATGGGCCAGTTTAATAAGTCATCACCTTTTTGTAGTTTCTGGTTGCCGTACAATTCCCCCCCCCCCCCATTTTTAAAATTAGTTGGATATTTCAAGAAACCAAAAGCAACCCAAAGTGTTACAGCTAATAAATCTGTATGGAACCATTTTTCTTACAAAAACAATGTGCAGTGTAGTAATTAGAATTGAAGGAGCGAAGTAAAAAAAAATCATCTGGTTTACATGATTGTGTGTTGGTTTGGTTCCAACCATAACAGCCTTTTAAAAACTCTTCAAGAATGCCCCAAGTCTACAACAATTTTTCATCCTATTCCTCTTACGCTTTTTTTTTTTTTTTGGATAGCCAAACATTTTGGAAAGATGTAACAAGGCCCTGATGGAAAAGCAGTTAATATTGTTATGCTTAGGAGAACAAATCTGAATTTTTAATTAGGCTTTAGTTGTTTCTTTGGAGCGTCAAGGCATCATTAGTGATGTAAGTCTTGTTGCATAGCAGAGAATGACATTTCACTTCAAACACAGAGAATGCAGCTGTCCTGCACTGATAAAAGTTGCCAAATGGGGTGCAGCAGGGTGGATTCGTTGATAATTAGCTGTCCCATTTCACTGCTATGTTGAAGGAGCTTGCCGGTCATGTACCAAAAACAGAGAGAACCAGAAAAAACAAGAGTTATTAATTGGGAGAAAATCCAAAAGGTTCATTCCAGCTATTGCAGGGCTGATGAGATATTTTGTTAAGAAAACACATATATAATAAGTGTAATTGTTAGGCGCAGCTTCTTAAGAAGACATGGACTTATTTATTTAGTCAGCTGGAAAGAATATAGATGATTCCCTTCTTGAATATCAAAAGAGTAGCTTTGGCCCAAGCAGTCTCAACAAATTGGAGTAGAGATACCTGTAGCCTAATATGTCTGAATGAAAGATGTGTTTATATGGATTACACATACTCTTGGGTCTATTTATGAGGAGGAAAAAGATACCAGAGTGGTGCGGTGATTAGGGACTAGAAATAAGGATATCTTGGTTTAAAAGAGGTTTTACTGTATGACACCACAGGTAGATCTCATTGAATGACCCCGACCCTTCAGAGTTATGATGGGAGACTTATGACTGTTCCTCTTAGTTGTAGTTGTCTTAACAACCCCACAATCACAGGGTCGCAATATAAAGGGCACTTGGCAACTAGATAGCAATTATGATGGTTGTGATCCCACAGTTGTGCGATCACCATTTGTGACTTACCTTGCTGAATTCCATCAAAGTCAATGAGGCAGTTGGCAGGAGGTGGCAAATGGAATCATATGACATCGCATTTAGCAATGTGGGATTTGCTTGGCAATGGCAACCTAAACTGCTCTTTTAAGTTGGCACGATAGTGTGACATTGCGATTTACAACTTCATCACTCACTGATGGAATTGCCAGTTTCAAGTACCATTGTTAAGCAAGGAGTACTTGACTACTTGTACAATGATTGTTAGGATTGTAGGAGGATTGTTTCCTACTACAGTAGGAAACCTGCCTCTGCAGTATATCCTCCCCCCCAACCTAACCCTAACCTAGTCCTTGAAGTCATGCCATAGCAATTTAGCAACACAGTGTTTTAATTCTAGTGGCTCAGTTTGTTTTGCTGTTTTCCATCCCTGATCAGAATTGTGGAACTGGGAGTGGAAATGATGTGTAGGTTGGAGGTGAAAAATGAAGCAGGTGTGGGACCTGATCAATATTGGATGCGAGATTATCATAAAATACCAGGGCTATCGACAAGGTCTAATGTCCTTTAGTTTTTACTTATAATGTAGTTTCTTATATATTTTAAATTATTCTTAAGGTATAGTCCGGAATTGATTATTCTGTCTTTTACTTTTACTTTAAAAATGTAGGTTAGGATCAATAAAATCATTAAGGACAAACATTAATATAAAGTTTTGTCTGGCAACTTTCATCAAAGTATACAGCATTGCATACTGATCTCTTTTGAGTCAACATCTTAACTGTCAGCAACAGACAGGCACTAGACTAGATCAAATCTAGTTTTTATATGTTCCTTTAGTTGTTACCTGAAAAAAGAAAAAAAAAATATTAATTGCAGGACTGTCTTCATTTTGACCGGAAGAATTTTTTTTTTGTCACAAAGATCTTGTATAGATTTAGAATCAAATTAAAATACAATAGCTTGCCAACTAGGGGAAAAATCCTTGCATTTTAAGTACAGAATTATGCTATGGATCGCTTATGAGAGCGTCACAACATCAGTACAATTTGAAATTTCATTCTAATATATGTAGTAAAAAACATACACTTACAAAAAAAGTTAATACATTTTCTGTGTTTCTCCTTGAAAAATAACAGTTTTTGAGATATACTTGAAAGGAAAATGGCTTGCTCTAAATCCAGATATTGCAATATTCGAGTATTTTAAGGGAGCCTTCAACCAGTCCTTGATAAGCGGCTGCCAGATGTAACATTAAACTATCTTCACACTAACCATTACCTGTTAACAAAATTAAACTGTCACTTTTCTTAAACAAGACTGGTCAGAAAACAGAGGATGGGCATCAAGAGGGAATTGTATGCAGAAAACTGTCTTCCTATAACTTTTTTTGGTTTGAAATGTTTTGCTGCTTATCCAAGCAGAGATTATACTACCTCAGAAAACAACAATTGAATGAAAATGGGCGTTGGTAAATTTACCTGAGAACGCCCTTTCTATAGATGCTGCTAGAGAGCCCAGGATGGGTTAGACTCCTCCTGATGACATCATCAAGCTGGGTCTGTCTTGTATAAAAAGGACTGCCTGTGGGAGCTTCCCCCCAGCTTTGACTCAGCTTCTTTCAATGACCATAAGTTGGTGTTTCTGAAAGCAGTTTAGTTAGCAAAAGCGAAAGCTATCTTCATCAACATTTTCTTCAACCGAGGGAGACCTTAAATAGGATCAACCCTTGATCCTCCCCCACAGTCTTCCCTCAGCAATTTCGGCCTCCATGATGGTTGCATCGGGAGATAACAGTGCCTCCCAGCTGATCGTAAATTTTCACTTTATTGCCGAGCCGTTCGGGGCTGTTTACAGCCTAAGGAACGATGTAACCTCTGCGTAGCCTGTAGCTCTTGCGAGCAGCCAATTTGGAGGCGGCTGCTTCAACTGCACGTGGTGAGTGGCCATTTTGAAAGCTGCTTCTTCAAAAGAAAGTAGCGAGCCACCGTTTTAGGTGGCATCATCCCCCAAAGGCCAGCTTCTACTATTCATAAGTTCCTATTCAGGCTACTGCATAGACAACACATAGTGAGGATCGCTTCCAGCACCTTTGTGTCTGTTTATGCATATTATGGATCAAGACAAGGCCCACACAGAGCCTTCAGCAGCATTTAGGAGAAACTGCGGGTGACCTTCTACCGCTGCACCATAGAGAGCATTTTAACATACTGTACCTCTGTATGGTTTTCCAATTGCACAGTGGCAGTGCTTGCTTGTCTGCATTAATTAATTAAATTAATTAATTAAATTAATTGGTATCCCACCTTATTATTTTGCAAATAACTCAAGGTGATGAACATACCTAGTATTTCCTCTTCCTCCTATTTGCCTCACAACAATAATACTATGAGATGGATTGGACTGAGACTGGCTCAAAGTCACCCAAGTGGCTTTCGTGGCTAAGGCAGGATTTGAATTCAGGGTCTCCCGATTTCTAGTCTGGTGCCTTAACCACTAGACCAAACTGACTCTCATTATTCTGTATACTTTTACTATAGCAAACTTCATTTTGCTAAACTCTTCCAATCATAAATGGTTTTGCAACAGATTTGTAGCCTATGCTATCATTTCAACATTGTCAGTGCAGGATTGAATATTTATGAACAATGAGCAATTTATGAACAGGCTATTCTGTGCAGCAATGTACATATGACAGTCTTAAATGTTGCCCACAATATTCCAAAATTAACTTTAAAAATAATAGACATTTTTGTAAACATTGGAAAATCCAAGGCAGTTTGTGAGATTTTAGGGTAAGTTTGCAGACATTTTTCAAGACTTGAGAATTTCATGGAACTTTTAAAAAAAATACATTAGTACTGGCTCAATTGTGCAGTGTATCTACAACCTGAAAAAGTTTCCAATTCCAATTTTAAATATGAACACTAAGAAGAATTGCAATGCAGTTGATATAAAATGATTTTTAAATTCTTTCCAATTATATTTACTAAGTCAAAAGTTAAACAACAGCAAACAGACAGGATTCAAGAAAAACAATTGTTACTACTTTCCAGCCAAACTTTTATTTTCATTTCCGATATCTTTTTCATCATCTTACAAGGTCAGGCATCCAAGTTACATGAAGTGCTTTTACATGTTCTAAGAAATGCAATAGTATAACAAACTCAGATTGATTAAAAAATGAATAAGATTACGGCTGTTCTTAGTTTTTGTATTTTGTTTTGTACTTGTCTTGATGTAATTTGTTTGCAAATGAGTTGAAAGGTATGTAGTATAGGAAATATTTTATATACATTGCAGGCAGGGGCTTTCTACAACTCATGTCCAAATCAGGCTATTCTGTCCACTAGTAAAATACAAGTAACTCCACCCACCAGTTTGGCTGCTATTTAGTGCAAAATAGTAGGTCTTAGCTCTTTCTTATGAAGTTAACTCTTGCTCAACACTATCCCTTATTAACTCCAAATACTGTCATTCTAATTAATATCTTGATTATATTAATATCAGGAGCATTAACTAGCTAAAATCCTGTATATGTCTAATAATAAACACAGTTGAAGTATTTGGGCTGAAACAGATCAATTTTCTCATAGGAACTCCTCATAAGTTTAGTATTCCTTGTCCCTTTGTGTTGAAGCTAAAATCTTGATCCTGTGGTTGATCCGGTGTTTGTTGCTCATAATCTCTTTATAAAATGTGTGAGCATGAAGGGGATGTTTTAAATAGATATACTGCCTGGATGAAAGAATGCTTTGTGCAGGCAAGCATTGTCCAGTTGTGGATCTCATCACAGTTCCTGTGGAGCTTCCCAAGTCCTTCTGACTCAGAGAGGGAGGGGGGAAAAAACCTCTCAATTTGAAGCATGACTGGAGAATAATTAAAGGGGGAGGTAGAGGGAGAGCAATAAAGAAAGACGTGGCTGGGGGAAGGGATTTGTAGTTGGCTACATAGAGAGTCTTGGTGCTGATATTTGTCAGGTCAACATTTCCTCCTTTTCATTCTGTAAATAAAATTCCGGGATTTGAAGAGGAAACCTTTCTGATCTTTAAGTGCAAGTGAACATTTATTTTGTTTTCATAGCAGGTCCGGACAGTTAAATATACTGTCTATTTAAGTTAGCTAAAGTCTTTTTTTTTGACCCAATATATTCCATAGATTGGCATACTTAAAAAATAGTTTTCCTTTTAAGAAATTGCCAAGCTCTGCAAGATGTGTTATCAGTTATACATAAAGGAAAATAAAGAGGTAGAATGCTTAAGACTTTTAAAACCTACTTAGGACAATATACACTGAGTGCCCCATACTAATTAAATATGTTTTAGCTCTCTGTGTTGTAATCCAATGCGGGTTACTGATATTTAATTTACACAGTGGAGGTGAAGATGCTTTTTTCCCAGGATATATGTTTGTGTGGCTATTTATATTGTTTCTTTTAAACTCTTTGTGAACTTCTTGAACTAAGTCTTCTCCCAACCATTCTCCCATGAGCTGTTCAGAGCATCCAGAAGTGGGAGGTGCTTCAGTCTCTTCTGGAAAGGCTGGGCTTAAAACTCCGGGACGCTCCTCCTCCTCCACGGGACACCTCCTCAGCGTCCCCCAGTTGTAGCTCAGCCTTCGTGGTAAGAGGTTGTGCACTCCCTGACTGGAACAGTTTTCTGATTCAGGTTTGCTCTTGGGTTATTTCAACTTTAAAAATTCTTCACCATTTACTTTGGCTTTTTCAGGCTTGTCCCTCTATTAGGTTACCTCGATTAGTTAAAAAAAAACAAAAACCAGTTTCTTTGTAAATAGCGGAGCCTGCCACTCTGCAGGCAGCTTGAGGCTACCGCCTCAGGCAATTATCTTATCTAACTTTCCGATCGCTTTCTCTGCGATCGGAGCGGAGCGCTCGCAGCCACGGCTCACTTCGCCTTGCCGTTTTGTCTGACAGCAGCATTTAACTCGCAAGTTAGAGCCTCAGCAGCAGCTCATTAGACGGCTCAGACATTAGCAACGGTGATTCTGCTTCCCGCCCTTTTCAACGGCTGGCTCAACTTCGCGCCTAATTATCACAGGCGCCATTCCTCGCTGGTTTCCCTTGCTGGGGACTGAGGCAGTACCTTTCCACTTTGTTCTCCCTGGGTTTAGCTCTCCCTTGTCTGGCTAACGTTGGAAAAGCAGGCTAGTCATTAAACAGGCATTTCTTTGCAATTGCCTTTGGATCATTTCTTCGGACTGAAACTGCAAGTGCCATTTAAATTGCAGGACGTTTGGTTTTGACAGGAAAGGATTCACCTCAGAGCCTGTATAGCTGGTTTCCCTTGTTGGGGACCAGGGATCCAGAGTTTTTCTCGCTTGGAGCACTTGTGGGTTTCCCTTGTTGGGGACCCTTAGATACTGTTTACCATATACACAGTAAATATATCTATCTATCTATCTATCTATCTATCTATCTATCTCTATCTATCTATCTATCTATCTATCTATCTATCTATCTATCTATCTATCTATCTATCTTACTCTCCTGGAGGAGCGTTCTACTTTCAACCGCAGGGGAAGGCATCACCCCAAAGTACAAATATTAACAACAACAATAATCATAATCATAATTTAAATTTAAAAAAAGAAAATTTAAAATTAAAGTCAGAGGCAAGACAATCAGTCATCCACAATGGAAGGTGACAACGCTTTCCGTTCCAAGTCAAATAAGTCCCGAGATAAGCCAGTGGGCCCCAAAAAGGCCTCTAAGGCGGCGGATAAGGATGCCCATAGACGGCACCTAGCTTTGGAAAGGCAATTGCAGAAATGAGCCAGGGAGGCAGACAAGATGGCTATGACACAACAATCTGATCAGAACCCAAATCCATTGATGGGACCCTTGGACTTGTCTACCCAGCCCAGGCAGGCTGTTTCTGGACAACCTCCCATAGGCACATCTCCTCCAATGAGCACTGCCCGGCCAATCCCAGAGGCAACCTTCACCCCTACGGCCGCCGGCCTAAGACAGGAGGAGGGATTACCTGAGACTATCCCCATCGAAATGAGGCAATGGATGGAGATGGCGATTCAAAGGGGCATTGCGGCTGGAGTTCAGCAATCCATCAGGACCAGACACTTCTCGGCCGCTTCAGATGCAGGATCGCTGTCCGCTCGATCCTTTGCACATATCGGACAACATCAATCTCAGGTATTCCCCAATATTCCCAACATAACAGCCCAGGGTCTTCGGGAGGAGGTGGACTTTGAGGATCAGGATGTTCCCGTGGAGGGGGGGTCGATCCATCAGATGGACTTGGGGTTGTCAGAGGCTGACCCGCTAGAACGGGGAATGTCGGACGATGAAGGCCTCATTCCGGACCAACCTACTTTTTATGGTCTTTTTCGCCCGCACCTCTTTAAATCATTACTGTTCAAGGCAAAGAACACTGCTAAACTAGGCACATCAAACCCTCATCCATTGTCAACAGGGTCTCTGGACGAATCTGAGGATCTAATATTCTCACAACCGGCTAATGAGGTGGAAACTATTCCTGTCCCTAGTATGTTTGCTGAATTAGTACAAAATCAATGGGCATCAGCAGCATCATACCCAGCCCCAACAAGGTACGATAAACGATATTATAATTTGGCACCAGAGTTTTCAAATTTTCTCAAAATGCTGGAGGTGGATGAGCCCATTGCGGCACTGGCCTCTTCTTCAACCTTTCCCAATGAGGCCGAGGAAGCTCTGAGACCGGAAGAAGAGAGAGCAGAGTTGGCACTCCATAGGGCACACGTTGCTGACGCCTGGGCCATTAGGGCTGCTACAGAGGCGTCCTTTTTTACACGGTCCTCCCTCCGATGGCTCTTCCACTTGAGGGATATATTGCCGGCGTCAAATGTCAGAGCCCACCAGGACATAGCTAAAATTATTGCAGCAGCAGAATTCTCCACCGACGCCACATTTAATGCAGTCAAATTCTCGTCTAGGGCCGTAGCATCTCACGTATCAGCACGGAGACTGTTATGGCTCAGGCATTGGCAGGCGGATACCAAGCATAAATGCAAGTTGGCATCAGCCCCAATATCGGGGGATAAATTATTTGGCAGTGTCTTGGAGCCCTTCCTTATAGAGAATAGAAACAAGAAAAAAGTGCTCCCCCCTCTTTTTCGGAGATCTGAAAACAGAACACCCCAGTCGTTTTGAAGGGGTTCCTTCCGGCCCTACTATCAAGGCCCATACGTTCCCCGATCTCAGAGAATATCAGGCTACAGGCCCAGTTTTAGACAGGATAGGTCTGAATCTTCCGATAGAGGTCAGCGGGGAGGCCAAAACAGATGAAACCCCAGAGGCACTGGAGGCCGATTTTTTCATCACCCCAAGTGAGTCCTTCACAGCAGTTCCCATTGGAGGGCGGCTAAAATGGTTTGCTGATCAATGGGACAGCTCCACCTCTGATGCGTGGGTCAGGGACACTATTAGGTTTGGTTTGGCGCTAGAGTTTCAATCCTCCCCCCCGAACTTTTTCATTAGGAGCCCTAGGTCCACGGACCCCATTAAGAGGGCGTTGATGCAGGAGGCTATCAATCATCATCTACATATTCGGGCCATTAGGTCCCATCTGAACAGCGGGGTCAAGGCTGTTACTCTCTATTGTTTGTGGTCCCAAAGAGTTCGGGGGGCTGGAGGGCAATTCTGGACCTCAAACGTCTGAACAGATCATTGGTTTATCAAAAATTCAAGATGACTACTCTCCAGTCCATTCTGCTCAGCATTAGAGAGAACGATGTCCTGACCTCTATAGATCTCACAGAGGTCTATCTACATATACCAATTAGACCTGCTCACTACAAATATCTTAGATTTTGCTATTGTGATCGGCACTACGAATATATCGCCCTACCATTCGGTCTGACTTCGGCCCCCAGGACTTTTACCAAGGTCCTCGCGGCTTTGGCTGCCTCACTCAGGAACAAATCTATTCGCTTACAATGTTATCTGGATGATATTTTAATTTTGTCATCTTCCAGACACCAAGCAAAATTGGATACCAAGATTACTCTGGAGACCCTTCAGGGTCATGGCTTTTCCATAAATTGGGATAAAAGCCATTTGATCCCCTCAACTAGGTTGGTTCATTTAGGGGCAGTGATAGATACCATGGAGGGCAAGGTCTTTCTCTCTCAGGACAGGTTAAACAGTATCCAGTCTTTGGCCAGAGAGATCAGAGCCTTAAAGAGGGTTTCCCTGGCAGTGCTGTCTCAACTGTTAGGGAAACTGATTTCTTGTATTTCCATTGTGCCTTGGGCTCGATTCCATTCTAGAGAGCTGCAATGGTTCCTGCTACCTTTCCAGCGATCCGGAAAAGCCACTTCCAACGTCCGGATAAAGGTACCGCACAATGTTCTCCGATCGTTCCGCTGGTGGTCGGAAAAAAACGATAAACAAGGGGTGTCCTTTCAAGGAACCTTACAGGGCAATGATCACAACCGATGCCAGCCTGGTAGGATGGGGAGCTCACTTCCAAGCCCACAGTGCACAGGGAATTTGGACTATTTCCAAACAATCACAAAGCATCAACCTGTTGGAGCTGCAAGCAGTTCACCTGGCCTTACGCAGTTTTCTACCCCTTTTCCAATCACGCCACGTTCTGGTCTTGACAGACAATATCACAACCAAGGCCCACGTAAACAGACAGGGGGGTACCCATTCCAAACTTCTGATGCTGGAAACGGCCAAGTTGTACAAGTGGGCCGAGGCCAATCTGTTTTTGCTCAAGGCAGAACACATAGCAGGGGCCTTAAACACACAAGCGGACTGGCTCAGCAGGGCCACGATAGATCAGGCAGAGTGGCACCTACACCCGTCTGTCTTCCAGGAAGCAGTGCGGAGGTTTGGGCAACCGGTGATCGATCTATTTGCTTCTCCTCTCAATGCCCAATTGCCCCGGTATATTTCAAGGTACCCAACTCAGGGGGCGGAGGCCGTCAATGCCCTATGATGTCAGTGGCCTCCCGAACTTCTATATGCGTTTCCTCCACTCCCGGTAATACCCAGGGTGATCCAGAAGTTATTGGAGGAACGAGCGGAATTGATATTGGTCGCCCCTTACTGGCCCAGGCGAACGTGGTTCGCAGATTTACAGGACCTGTCGAGAGAACAACCTTGGAAAATTCCACTGTTGAAGGTTTCCCTCTCCCAAGGGCCGGTACTTCACCCGGACCCACAATGGCTCAGTCTAGCCGTATGGAGGTTGAGCGGAGCCGTTTAAGGGCCCAACAGATTTCAGAGGATGCTATTGCCACCATTCAAGCATCCAGAAGGTCCTCAACAAATCGTATATACAAGGCCACGTGGTCCGCCTTCTGTCACTGGTGCCGGGGGTCTAAGATCGACCCAACTGCCCCATCAATAGGACAATTATTGGACTTTTTACAGGAGGGGTTGGCCAAGGGCCTATCTCAAATACTTTACGCAGACAGGTGGCGGCTTTAGCCTCGTTGATAGCCTGGGGTGACCTCCGTTCCATAGCACACCATCCACATGTCCGCAGCTTTTTTAAGGGTGCTGCAAACTTACGACCTCCTGTAATTCACCGCTATCCCACCTGGGACCTCAACAAGGTGTTAACCGCACTTACAACTGACCCGTTCGAGCCTTTAAGAACCACTAGTCTTAAATTCCTGACATATAAGGTGGCCTTCCTAATTGCCATCACATCAGCTAGGAGAATTTCCGAATTGGCATTGTCAATGAGAAAAGGACCTGTGTGTGTTTCATGCGGACAGAGTGATTCTCCGATTGGATCCATCGTTCACTCCTAAAGTAAATTCAGCCTTCCACAGAGCGCAGGAGTTGGTCCTTCCAAATTTTTGTCCGAAACCATCTCATAGACTGGAGCATCAATGGCATCGACTTGACGTTCGAAGGGCCTTAAGCATCTATCTAGGCCGCACGGCGGCATTTCGAAAATCTGAGGCTCTATTCCTATCCTTCAATCCATCCACTTTAGGGCAAAAGGTGTCGTCGACCATCGGTAGATGGTTGAGAGCCACCATAGCTAAAAGTTACGAATGCCAGTCCATCTCAGTTCCTCAAGGCATTACAGCCCACTCAACAAGGAATGCGGCAACATCAGCAGCATGGGCCACACGGGCTCCCATAGATGAAATTTGCAGAGCGGCAACTTGGGCTTCACCATCTCCCTTTGTCAGAAATTATAAAATTGATGTCTATGCCTCAGCAGACGCTTCATTTGGCAGAAGAGTCCTGCAGAGGGTCCACAGAGTTTAGGAGTGGATTTCGATCCAGACGGAGTCCCTCCCTAAGGACAGGCCAAGCTTTGGTATATCCCACTTCTGGATGCTCTGAACAGCTCATGGGAGAAAGGGCGTTGGTACTTACCTGATACGCCCGTTCTCTGTGAGCTGTGAAGAGCATCCAGCCCCACCCATTTCTTTCCATCTGGTGGGGTTCTGTTCCAGTCAGGGATCTAGATTAGGTGATGAGTCCCGGATTTTGGCACTCAAGTCTTCGCAAAACTGGGGGACGCTGAGGAGTTGTCCCGTGGAGGAGGAGGAGCATCCCGGAGTTTTAAGCCCAGCCTTTCCAGAAGAGACTGAAGCACCTCCCACTTCTGGATGCTCTTCACAGCTCACAGAGAACGGGCCTATCAGGTAAGTACCAACGCCCTTTTTCTTTTGTCTTTGGCATTAACCTATCAGCCAAGGGGGTGTGTTTTCCTCACAAATGGATTGATTTTGTTTGTGTGTCAATGTTAGGTATGAAAAAAAATCCTGCAGAAGTTTTGCTTTATAAGTGTGCAGAAGGTGTGCCTAACATTTTGAAGCAAAACACAAAAGTGATAGTGGAGGTTCATAAGAAATAGTCAACTTCATATTGATGCTAAACATCTTTGGTAAAAATAACTGTAGGCATAACCACATGGCAGCCAATTCAAAGCATGGCAGAGAATGGAGGCTGGGATGAAATAGCAAAACAATGGAAAGGAAATCTGAAATTTTTTAGGGATGAACTGGATGGAACTGTAGGTGGCAGTCGCAGAAGGTATCCAGCAACAGCCCAAATGCAACCCTTCTGCTGTGCAATTGTTGCTGATGCTAGCATAAGTAGGCTTTGGAACTGGGGTTAATAAAAGTTTGTCATGAGGATGTGCTGAAAATGGGGCAAAATATTTGGTCGTGTTCAGGAATGCTATTTTTGAGGAACACCTAAGAGGTCAAGATATTGATTTCTGCATTGATTATCAATTTCAGTATGTGAATAAGGTGGTCATAGTTATCTGTAGCAGAAATAGACCACCTGTTCTAAAAGACTGCAATGGCATAGCCTGCTCCCTTATACCCAGCATCCTTAGAATCTGAGATCCCAAACAATTAGGCAAGTCAGGTTAATTACTTTTATCCACACCCATGACTATGAAGTACACTAGTAACGATACATCCTTTTTTACCAATTCATTAAACAAGCATTCCTGTTGAGCAAATCTATTCAGAGAATCATAGATTTGGAACAAACGTAAGAGATTACATCTATCCTCTGTTCAGTGCAGGAATCCAAATTAAAGCATTCTTGAGAGATTCTTATCAGGCCTCTGCTTCAACTATGTAATGATGGAAGGAAATTTACCATGTGACTAAAGTTTTGGTTTTGCAGTTAAACTTCTCTTCCATTTAGTGAGAATCTGCTATCCGATGTTCCAAAATTATTGATTTGTGAATAAAACATTCTGGGGTGAAACAGCTCAAGGCTTTGAAGTTTTTAAAGATAAAAAGATGAGGTTCTTTCCAATAGTCATTTCTCAACGCTAAACCTACCCACTACCCTCTTTCCTCCTTGGTTTAATTTTCAATTTCCTGACTTGAATTGTCTTTAAAAGACATTGCCAAGAACTGCACAGGTAGTCCTTAACTTATGACCATAATTGAGCCTGGAATTATCATTGTTAGTCATGACAGTTTTTACACCAGTCAGCATATGGCCAACAGCCAATTTTACAACCTGTTTTTGGGGCAGTCATTAAGGTAACATTGCAGTTGTTAAATGAACCCTTTTCCCCCCAAAGGAGGGTTGTTGTTTTTTTGCCATAAACTGGAAGTAAATGACAGAAACTAGCTAAAACAGCAAAAACTACAATCTTGTGTCTAAAGCCACTGCAAACTTAGGGCCCAAAATGCAAATCTAAAATGCTAGGTGCCCAAAAGGCAATCATGTGAAATAGGGTATGTACAGATGTGAGAACTTCAAAATTGGGTTCAATACTTCAACACCTCAATAGCTCTGGGGAGGTCCATCATAACTTTGAACAGTTGTGAAGCAATGATCAGGAAGTGAGGACTACATGTATGTAGAATTCATGGTAGAATTTAACAAATGCAGGCCAGAGAGGCATTATTTTCTGTAAAAACTGAAATTTTTTGACCCTTTGCCATTTGTATTCTTTGTGGCCATACAGTTTTGGCTCATATATAGCTTTCAAGCAACATACCAAGACTTATTCCAAGTCTTTTGTTTCAGTGTATCTGTGGCCAGCAATAAAATATTAATAAATCTTCACATTTGTGGAAAAATGAAAATAATGATGTACTAGCGTTGTTAAAGATATACAAAATATTTCAAGTAAAACAAGTAATTAAATGGGCCCTATCATCACAGAGATGGTATTATGAATCCTTTTCATTATAATTCCCTCAATCTAGTAAGGTTTGTAAGAATATAATGCAAATGCCATTTATGAGTGTCATTTATGAATTAATTGTTCAGTTCTTGATGACTTGATGATTTTACACATTTACACATTGAAACACATTGAACAGTATCAAGCTATCAAATCCAGATTTTTTTCCTGACTTTCACGATAGCCAATTTTATTTGATATATAGTTTCCTATAATATTTACAAAGTTCTTTTGACTTAAATTGCTCTGATTCATTGTCCTTCACTCTTATTCTTGATTAGTAAGATATTTAGTGTATAGTTTAGAAATAAGCATATTTAGAAGCAGATGATTTAAATATTCATTCCAAAATGAATATTTGAAGCAAAGAAAAACTGAAATCATTGTCTAGGTAGGTTGGGAATTGATTGATCACATGTGGAAATTTTTCATATGTTAGTGTAAGAAGTGAAAAAGAGGAAAGCAGTGCTGCCTGCATGGAAATGCCAAAATTTATCAGCATATTTTAAACTTTAAAAATAATTCTTACTCTGTTTTAATTGTTTACATACTGTAATTTGTGTCTTATAACCTTTCAGTTTTTCTCTGTATGGCTTGATTTCCTCAGAAATATATTAAAAGCTTAAACCTCTTTTTCAAACCTTATGATTCTCAGTGTACTGGTCATGCTTTAAAAATTAATCTCACACATACAGAAACCAGCAACTAACTTTTGGTAAGTGCAAATAAATTTTTCCTTTAGGTTGTGGTCCCAGGGCAATTAGCAGTCTTTTGGACAAGAAAATAATTAGCAACTTATCTTGAGGTGCTGTTGTGGTGGTTGGGTGGGGCCAGGCTAACCTTTCCTTTAGCATAAGGTTTTTGCAGCAAGACATAAGTTAATTGGCAGGCACCAAAACATATTAATTTAGGCCTTTTGTTATTTTACAAACCAAGGCAGCCATTGCTGTTTTGGTTTCTTGCCTAGTTTTTACCTCCTCTGACTTAAACTGCTGGAGCTAAGCAAATGTGACTGACTGTGTATGGTTATATTTATTTCTTTGAGATAGTCTGTTAGAATGCAAGCGTTCACGAACTTAACAGTATTCAGAGCTTGCTGATTGTCTGAAACATGCCATATAATTAATAATCCAGGTACAATGCAACGCTTGATTGAAAGAGCTTTTGTAGTGACAATATTAATCTGTAAGGGCTATGCTACAAATAATATCGTTAAATGTATTATATGTGTACATATTGCAGTACTTCGCATGAAAATCAGAATTAGCATTCTTCTTGTGTGTATTGTAGAATGGAATAACATTTATTCATGTATTCCCATTTTATAAATCAATTTATTTTATTTATTTACTGAATGTCAAACAATTGAAACAGGAAATGACCTGAGATCTAGTTGCCATGACACCCTTCAGTCCTATCTAATTTTCAGGAAGATGAAAGGATCTAACTTTCTTTTGATAGTGAGCAACTAATTGGATGGTTGAAAGTGGGAGAGATTTAATGCAGGAAAAAAAAAAAACAACAGGAAAAAAGTGAAACAGCTGTGTTTTTGTGTACACCTATAATCCTCCAATACAACATTCCAAGGCCAAATGACCTCCATGTACCTAAAAAACACAGATTCTAATACCCCTGAAAAGACATGGTTAGTGTTTTCTAACGCATATTTGCAGTGAGAATCACATCCCCATCTATGCAATACTTTTATGGGATTTTTTTTTCCTTGTCCAAATTTTTTTTATAAGCAAGATAAGTAACACTGAAATTAATCTGAAAATCCGAGTTATTTCTGAGTAGTACAGCAGGGATAGTGAAGTTCCATTTTTATTAGGATTAAATGGTGTATTCTATTAAAAGCAATGGAAGTGTTCATGACCAAAGTCAGGTTCAATATATTTAATTGTTTTTATGTAAGTAGGTGTAGATGTAAACTGTATATTAGAGGCTACAATTCTGCTTACCCATAGTATGTAGTTATATTGGTGTTGAATACTATTATTTGTAGTGTTCTTATTTTTCAATGAAGGATTGTACTCAATATTTAGAAAGCATGCTCAGAAGAGATTTCAAAAGAGCTATATTTGGGCAAATAGTTCTCCTGGATGTCTCTTTGGATCCTTGAATTATTGTATATAACATCTCTTATCAAATCACTTTATTTTCATCATTGACCAGCTCAGTCACTTCATAAATGTCAGCTTTGGTGCAGCCATTTTGATAAAATGGATGCTCTTTAAGTTTCACATTACAATTAGAAGAAAGTTTGCAATTGTTTACCCATCTGGTATAGCTATTCATTGAAAGCCCAAACTGACTAACTATTGTGTACCCATCTGGTCTAACTTCTGTCCCTTTTGTCCACCTGGTATAATGCTATAACAAGTTGCTACTTAAATTTTACAGAGATGAGAAAATTTTCAATAATCTTCTTGCCTTACTATTGTAGACGCATTTAACTAAAAGGCAGATTGCTCAGAATTTTATATGATCCTTTAAAAAATCTATATAATCTGTCAAAACTCATACAATATTATGGGCTATGATGCAAGGTTACCATTCCGAATTTGAAACTATCCTTGAAGTTTCTCCTCCCAATTAATATATACTTGTGAAACATTTGCATATATACTAATGCAGGGGTCCCCAACCACCGGTCCGTGGACCGGTACCGTCCGTGGAACAAGTCCTACCGGGCGCTGGTTTGCTGGCGCCGCCATCTTTTTGATGAAAAAGTGCTTCGGTGAGCTTTTCCAGGTAGAAAGCTCACTGGAAGCACTTTTCATCAAATAACAGCTAGCTTCGTGACCTTTTCCGGGTAGAAAGCCATTTCTACCGGAAAGGTCACAGCTGCGCGCCGCCATCTTTTGATGAAAAGTGCTTCCGGTGAGGTCACCAGAAGCACTTTTTCATCAAAAGATGGCGGCGCCAACTAATGCGATGCACCGGCGCGCCATAAAAAGGTTGGGGATACCGGGCGCGGCATAAGAAAGGTTGGGGATCACTGTACTAATGCACATGTATGTAAAAGTACCCAGATGTCAAACTTCAAAGTTCAAACTTTGTTTGCAGGGGCAAACAGAGATTAAATTGCTATAAACTGAATTAATTATGAGTAAAATGAATTACTCCACTTACGATAATTATGTATCTGCCAACAGCTTTTACATTGAAATATATGTACATATCATACATATCCTCAAATATATGAATATTCATATCCCTCCGCCCTTCCAGTGAAGAAGAAGAAAAAAAGAGGGTAATGGAAGAGGGGAAAGAAAGACAAAACTAAGCTGGAATAAAATGGGATATGTTGAGAGGAACAGGTAGTGTGACAGAGACTATAAGATAATATAACACAATTCACACAAAATTCAATACATAGTTGTTTTTTTTTTGGGCTCAAGCATATATACTGTTTTGACTGACCTATGAATGCTTGTTTGTTAGTAAACTCCATTGTATTCAAAGTCTCTTAATCTCAGGTGGGTATGCTTAAGGCTTCTAGTCCTCTGTCATCATTGTGAAATTTGATAGCAATATTATGTTGCAGGGATGAAAAGCTACACACTGTCAACTTCCTTTTTATGGTCTGCAGAATGGATGGGATCAAAACTCCAGGGCCTCCCCCTTTTTTGCATTAAAACTCCAGAAGATCCCTTAGAGAACAGATTCACCCTTATGTACTTTTCAAAGCTTGTTGTGGCCTCTGAATTGAGGGAACTTGCTCAATCCTGGTCTATTTCTATTCAACGGAAAATGAGAGAACTTCTTAGTGCCCTCTCCCAATTCCAATATATAAAAGAACCATCAATGCTAAAAAATGCCATAATCTGAATAGAAACAGATCTGTATGTTTAAGTATAATGCCATAGGTATTTCCTCATCTCCCAGGATTTTAATGCATATATTTTAAACCAGGGGTCTCCAACCTTTGCAACTTTAAGCCTTGTGGACTTCAACTCCCAGAGTTCCTCAGCCAGCTTTGCGGGCTGAGGAACTTTGGGAGTTGAAGTCCACAAGGCTTAAAGTTGCAAAGGTTGGAGACCCCTGGTTTAAACTACACATCATAAAATCAGTAGAGAAATGCAAAATCAAATAGCAAGAGCAACTACCTCTGACGAACAAGTGAAATGTATTGTGTGTTATTGTTATGATGAAAAAAGGTAGCAAAAATCAATTGTATTCCTGTGGGATTTCTGTTTAACGTGGACAGTATATGTTTTATTATCAGGTTCAGTGCTTAGTAGCATCAGGAAAGATTTTAAAGAACTTAGACCAATGTTCATTTTGCAATACTTTTTGTAGTTAAGCAACCCATTGCAGTGATATTTTCTTCTTTGGTTCTGTGTTCACCTGGTGTACAATTTATATACTGACACCCAAATACCCAAAGCAAAGTATGCCTTGTTCTCATCCTAGTTCCATTCATTAGAAAGCTTTGAACCCATCCCATTTAATCATGGACTTAAGGGGTGAATGGTTCTTAATGACAAAATTAATATATAAACAAAAACTTGCAACCTGGCAGCATGGGAATATTGGGCGTCTGAGACCAGGAACATAAATCACAGAAACCTCTTTAGTTTTTCAGACTACTTATATGATAGCTATGAGTAGATTGATAGTAAGTAAGCATGTAGGAATTATCTCCAGATGTTCTACATACACTTTTAAGATTTCAAACTTTATCTCCCACAAGTTTCATTTGATTCTGAAAGGTAAAGCTAGTTCTCTAAGGAATTTGAAAAAAGTATTTTACTTTCAGTTGAAATAATAAAAATGGATAGGCAGTTCTGGAGTAGGATGAAAAGACTGGTAGACTTTCTAGGTAAAAGACTTGAAAACCATTTCACTGTAAGCAAGTTTGAGGAGACATCTCAGTGAAAGAGAAAAAAATCTTCCACATTTGTTCTTTTTCATGGAATTATATTATCCAAATTATTTTATTTTTAATCTGAAAAATATTTCTAGCATGTAAAATGTTAAAAAAAACAACGGCAGTTGGGTATTCATTTTGGTTTTTAAGATAATGAATTCAAGAAGGAAAAGGGAATGTACAAGGTTTAAAGTCATTCTTTGTTATTTTAAACCACATATAACAGAATAATATAATATCTGTCATCCACTCTACAACAGTAATCCTTGCTGAAGTTCCAGATTATAAAAATGCAGATTTGACAGAGATGTGAGTCCATCTATTTTCTGTCTTAATCTACTACCTCATCCCTTTGACTGAGTGTAGAAAAATGAGTGTAATGGCACCTGTTATGACACATTTGCAGATATTTATTTAAATTTATGATAATATTCAGAAGGTTGCACACTTTATCAGTCAAATTTCTCCTTAGTTGTATCTACGAAAAATAACACCCCTCAGGATGGAACATCTCATATTTTAGTACTGTTTTTAATGCTGTCTGGCTCTACAAGCGTTGGAGCAGCCAACAATTGTAGTATAGAACATTGTACATTTTCAGCCTTGGTTTATCTGAACTAATTGCTGTAATTGCACAATGTTCTCACCTGGGTATTAACTTTGCTTAATTTTTTTCTATCTTACGTTGAGTAAACCAAGCCCATTTAGTTATTTTGTGGTTCAGCGTATTCTGCCAAACTGGAAGATTACTTAACTCAGTAACCAGAGTTAAGTGTATCTTGTGATTGGGGTCCTTATCTTAGATGCCCACCCTTCATTTGCATAGAATCAGAAGGTAAGCTTATCTTAATCTTTTATGAATGAGCAGGTGCTGGTGCATACAACTGCTTCTTTCCACCCACAGGTGGCTAAACTGCAAGTCCCAGCAAATGGTTGTGCATGTAACTTCACAAGCAGCTACCCTGGGAAAATCTTTGAATCTGTGTCATCAAACTTTCTACTAGATATATGGTTTTCTTAATACTTTAAGGAAGCATGCTTTGCTTACACCAGTTATGTAATCATATTAGGGACCTATGGGCATGTGATTTGATCTGTTGCTTTAATATTTATATTTAGTTATGTAGTTTATATTTAGTTAATATTTATATTTAGTTATTTAGTGGTGGAGATGGGTAGTTTCTAAATTTGTTAAATACATAAGATCTCCTAACTTAAAAAACTTTTTGTTATACGTTCTATGGATCTCAGAACAATCTAATTAATTCTCAGCTGCTTGCATTTTTAGTGATGGGGACCGTGTTTCTCTTAGGAGGATGTAAATCAATTATCTTAGGCAGTTTAATTTTATTTCCCTCAGTGTTTTTTTAAAGCTAAAAGTAATTATTAATACCAATAATTATTTTCTGCAGTTTATCTGCCATCCTGAGAAAAGACACTTTCAGGTTAGATAGAGTTGAACACTTCTATCAGGTACAAGTATAGAATTTGTGTAACAATAATTTTAAGAGATGCTTTCAGCTCTGAAAGCATTTGTGTGTTTTGTGGATGTGTGCTTATATATACGGTTCCCTTCCATGTGTTGTGGCATCTGCTAGGATTTCATGTTGATTCATATTGGCAAAAGCAAAAAATAATTTAGGATGACAAATCACATTTTCTATCCTTTCTCTCTTCCTTTGAAACAGGCTGTGCTTTGGGTATTTTCCCCTGTTTTGTATTAAAAGAAAGAGCATGAAAATAGATAGGATAATATTCTTATTTTGGAATAACTCATCTAGTTACTCAGTTATTGAAACCATTGGGCCAAACTAGTGCTTTCAGAATAATAGCAGGCTGAAAAACCAATGTAAAACAGGACAACACAGCAATATCATTTTCATAATTACATAATTTATCATGTGAAGGAAAACAGCGCTAAAAGGTTTTGCTCATACTTCAAAGATAAAAATGAAGTTCTCCATTCTTTGTCTACATGAAATGCTTTTGAAGTATCAATCGCCTTCTTCACTTTTGCAGCATGACTAAAGAGCCATTGTGTTGTGAACTCATGAAAACTGTGTATAAACACGCCGAAGATTATCCAGAGCTGCTCGATAGTGAGATGGATGTCAAATAAATTTAATAAATAAACAAATAAGATGTTTTGTTAACATACTCAATGGATGGCTACTGCATTATTAATTACAGTTTTCAGATTGCCTGGACTTTTGGCATTAACCTTGGTCACTTTAGCTGAATATTGGGCTTCTGTGAAATTATGAAGAGCCTGGTTTTATTTATTGTGAGGTTGATGATTCTGTAATTCATAGTACATGCAGAATATTCTTAACTGCTTAGTAAGGTTTTCTGTGACTTATTTCTATTAGATGGTACATTTATAGCTAATTGTACTTAACATGATATATCAAAGCCTGTAAATCAGGAATAAGAATGCACAGGCTTTCTAATTCTGAACAAATTAGTTTTGTTTATTGTTCAGTTATTGATCAGATTAGAGATGGAAAATACATTTGACTGAGATGATCAAATAAAGTCAAATAAATTAGGATGTACATAAGTCCACTGTTCTGCTTGCAAGCTCTTTCCCTGCTGCTTTATCCCTCCTTTTGTGTATGAATGAAACAAAATAGCAGACCACAGTTAAACACGTATCTTATACGTACCTGAAACTGTGATTAATATCTTGCTGGAGATAAGATTTATATGCCAGTTTTTAAAAAGTAAGAAGTTGATTTTTGAATCTGGATTGTTTAGAAGTTAGTGCCTTCATCTGAATTGTACTAAAATGGGGTTTGTTTTAAGGGTTCTTATTTTAATCCTGGATTTGAGAGCATGTTTCTGTGCACAGAATATTAATTAAGGATGCCTGGATTTATATATTTCATTGTTTATTTAAAAATTGTATTAGGCTGGCCACCTGAACCTAATAAGTTGAGCAGCTAACAAAAAGAAAGCATTAAAAAACAAATGATATAGAAAAGATAATAAATTGCATTGATACTGGAGCTCCAAATGACATACTCCTGCAATATATCGCATACTTTGCATACCAGGCTCCACTAACAGCTTGCTTTCCAGTGTCTGACGAAAAAGTCAGGTTTTCATATATGCTAAGCTAGAGTAGTCCATGTTGCATTATTGATAATTCTCAATTTACGACTATTAATTTAACAACTCTTCAAAGTTACCACAGTGCTAAACACAGTGCTCACACTTCTGACTGTTACAGCGTTTGAGTGTTTGGCAACCATCACATGTTTACAATGGTCACAGCATCCCATGGTCACATAATCGCCATTTGCGACTGTCCCAGCCAGCTTCTGACAAGCAAAGTCAATGGGAAGCTGGTAGGGAAGATTGCAAGTTGCAATCATGTGAGGTTTCAGTTAATGATCATAGTGATGCGCATAACATTTGCAGCAAAAAAGATTGCAAAATTGGGTCCAATTATGTGATTCCTAACTTAATGACCATATTGCTTAAAGATGAATTTCAGCTCCTTATTGTAGTTAAACCGTAAATCAGGGGTGTCAAAGTCGTGTCGTCACGTCATCATGTGACGTATTGTGACTTTCCCCCCTTCTCTAAACCGGGAGAAGGTGGGCTAGCACGTGACGTATCTGGCCCGTGGGCCATGAGTTTGACAACGCTGCTGTAAATCAAGGACTACCTGTAATGAATCATATCAGCAGTTTCTAGTTAACATGGCTTCTGGTTTTGCATGTATTAGAAGATGATGGAGCCTCCTCAAAGAACCTTTGCATGAGTGCACAAGTGGTCCTGGTTTAACAACCACTCATTTAGCAATTACTTGAATTTACGATGGTGTTTTTTTAGATTAAACCAAACTCATCCTTGACTATATTTTTGCTGTTCTTGAGGCCAGGTTAAATGCAGATTGGGATCTTGAAGGTGGAGTGTTCTCACCAAACTACATGATTCACCAATCTCACCATTATTTCTCCTTCAGAGAAATGCCAGTGTACACATATACATACTTTGTATATATACATATGTATATGCTATGTTTAAGGCTTAATTTTATTGGAATGGCAAATTTAGGCAAAAAATCAGGCTATTCTCCTTGCTCCCTATTGGCCCTGACATCCCTGGTTTGTGAACCTGGTGAACCTATCAGTGGCTCAACCCTGGTGGATTCCTAAGGAAGATATCTCTCTCCTCCAGGCAACCCTGATACATCCAGAGCCCCAGTGGCTACAACTGACAGCTTGGCACTTGAGTAGAGCACTTTAAAACACGACAAGTTACCAAGCAAGGTAATACAGACTATTCAGGCTTCCAGGAGATCTTCCACTATTCACATCTATGACGCTACATGGCAAGCTTTTTGCCTTTGGTATTCCAAGTCAAAAGTCACACCTATAGAGGCGTCTATAGCACAGATTCTGAATTTCTTGCAGGCAGGGCTAGATAGGGGACTATCCCCTAATACGCTTTGACGGCAGGTGGCGGCCCTGTCATCAGTGCTGACATGTGGAAGGTTAGAATTGCTGGCACATCACCGACCATTCTCAGGTACCTCAGAGGTACTTCTTTCTACGACTACCAGTGGTTCACAAGTATCCCACCTGGGACCTGTCAAAAGTATTACAGTCCCTGACTAAAGCGCCATTCGAGCCTCTCAGATTGACAAGTTTACATCTTATGACTGTTAAGGTGGCCTTGGTTGCTATCACATCGGCCAGAAGAATATCAGAGTTAGAGGTTCTCTTGGTGCATCTAGACTTATGTATTTTTCACCTACACAGTGTTTTTGAGGTTGGATCTGGCCTTCATTCCAAAGGTCAACATATGGTTCCCACAGGGTGCAAGAGTGAGTTCTTCCATATTTCTACCCCAACCTGGCTCACGCCTTGGAGAAATCTTGGCAGACGTGGTACGTAGAGCCTTGAAGATCTACATAAAAGGGACCTCTGACTTTTGCAAAATGGAGTCCCTATTTGTTTCTCTTCAAACTGCCTTGTTGGGTTGTATGGTAACTCCCTCTACAGTCAGCAATGGATCAAGTTGTGTATTTCCAGGGTGTACATGAGTCACTCCCTACCAGTACCAAGGGGAGTCACGGCCCATTCTACATATAGCACTGCTATACAGTTGCTTGGGCTACACAAGCTTCGATTGAGGAGGTCTGCAAGGCAGCCACTTGGACTTCCCTATCTCTGTTTATCCGGAATTATCACTTGGATGCCTTTGCACCAGAGTTTGGCAGACGGGTTCTGCAGAGAGTTCACACGGAGCATGGGGATCAGGACCAGACTTGAGCCCTCCCACAGACACTCCAGCTTTAGTATGTCCCTTGCCTGGATTCTCATAACAATACAAGGGAGAAAGGGTGTTAGTCTTACCTGATACGACTATTCTCCTTGTTGGTTAGAGATTCCCTGAGTGGTCTGGTCTGGTCTGGCCTAGGCCGAAGGGGGGGAGCTGATTATCTTGTTCTTTTTCGTTTCAGAGGCACGTCCTGTCTGTCATGTTGTCTTCGGGAAAGCTGGGGAAGGCCCAGCAACAGAGGTGGAGCTAAACAGCTTTGACACACTCAGTCCAATTGGCTAGGAGACGGAGTTAACCCTTGCCTGGACTGTAACCAACAAGGAGAATAGGTGTATCAGATAAGACCAACGGCCCTTTTCCTGCCATTAGGGTTCATTCCTTCTTTCTGAAACAAGAACAAGAACCAAAGAGGTTTCCTCGTACAAACTAAGTTAAATTAACTTTGTCTACCGTGTTTTAAAATACGCTTAGTATTGCACAGTATTATTTTCATGTCACCAAGAGGGACTAGTAGTGTCAAGCATTGTTCTTAAAAATACGTGTGTGTGTGTGTGTGTGTGTTTTGAATAAGCATAAGATAGATAACAGTAATTTAATATTTGGGTAGTAATGAAACATTTTTATCAGAGAAGCTCAGAACTCTTTGTTGT
Organism: Notechis scutatus; assembly: GCF_049901735.1. Lineage (NCBI taxonomy): Eukaryota > Metazoa > Chordata > Lepidosauria > Squamata > Elapidae > Notechis > Notechis scutatus. The sequence goes on from NC_142011.1 coordinate 69,721,546, forward strand.
TTTTTTTAAAAACTACAGTGCTTTGAAGCTAATGGAACTTCAGCATTATTATTTGTTCATCTTTGTGTGTCACAATGATTGCCTTTATCCTTTGTAGCTTAAGGGCCATAGCTGTCTGTAATAAACCACATTGGCATCAAACAAACATGGCCTGTATCAAAATGCATTGCATATACATTGCAGTAATATAACTGCATCTTAATACTTCATGTGTTACTGTTTTTTTGAAGGGTTAGAAGGGTGTATAATTAAACTATGAAACAAGAAATATACTTTGCTCCCATATGTGAGTATTTTTGTCAGTTCCTAATCTCTTGTTAAGCTTTACCTTTGTATGTTAGGATTTGGTGCTGATGTATGTACAGCTCTAGACTGTACAGTCAAGGATTGCTAAATCTGTATAGCCAAATTGCATGCAACTTTGACCAATCTTAGCAAGGAGTCACTCAAAAATCTTTCTAAACTATTTGTATTCTGTCTTAAAAGTCCAAGGATAAACTCCATAACATGGCTTAGTTTATTTGCTGATGCTTCCTGCAAAATACTTCAGCAACTGAAGCAACCAGATGTTTTATTCTGCTGATGCAGATGTGCTAATGACTCCCTCCTTTTCTATGCATGCACATATTGAAGAATATGAACTGCTAGTAAGGGCTTATTTGTGACCGTATTTTCCACACATTAAAATCGTGAGCTCATATGTAAATTATTTCTATGTATTCCTAAAGTGTCAGGCTTATAAAACTGCAGATTGTAAGCAGCTAACTTTCCTCCCTCACTTTTACAAATAGCAGCAACAAATTGTGAAATGTTCTGGCTGTTTCTTAAATGGCTTAGGGCTGCTTGTTTCATAATCTGTCTTAGGCAAATGATGGGAAACAATATGAATCTAACTAAAACCAGAGTATCAACCTGTCTTGATTAGCATCTCCTTTTTTTATTCTGGATGTTTGCTTAAAAAGTATCTCCAATTTTGTGCCTTCCTGGAGATATTAGATTAGGAAAAGACCACCTAATTTCATACCTTGATAGCCTTTTTCTTGACTTGTATTCATTTGTTTAAAATTTCTTTCATCTTCTTCTGGTCCTCTTTTGAATTGTTTACATTTGGAGCAGATAGTACAGCAGGTTTCCTGTTGATTTGAAAGTGCAAAGGAAGTGCAGAATTAGCAAAATTAAAATAAAAGTGTTAGGGTACAAATGAAATGTGTCGTCATTTTTTTTAAAATTCTAAAACTGTTTTCTCATCAGTTGCTGAAATTTTCATATTGACACAGAAACATTTACAAACTGTTTATTGATATGTACAGTTGTGCTCATAAGTTTACATACCCTGGCAGAATTTATGATTTCTTGGGCATTTTTCAGAGAATATGAATAATACAAAAACTTTTCTTTCACTCATGGTTAGTGCATGGCTGAAGCCATTTATTATCAATCAACTGTGTTTACTCTTTTTAAATCATAATGACAACAGAAACTATCCAAATGACCCTGATCAAAAGTTTACATACCCTGGTGATTTTGGCCTCATAACATGCATACAGGTTGGCACAAAGGGGTTTGAATGGCTGGTAAAGATAACCATCCTCACCTGTGATCTGTTTGCTTGTAATTAGTGTGTGTGTATAAAAGGCCAATGAGTTCCTGGACTCCTGACAGACCCTTGCATCTCTCATCCAGTGCTGCACTGATGTTTCTGGCTTCTGAGTCATGGGGAAAGCAAAAGAATTGTCAAAGGATCTGTGGGAAAAGGTAGTTGAACTGTATAAAACAGGAAAGGGGTATAAAAAGATATCCAAGGAATTGAGAATGCCAATCAGCAGTGTTCAAACACTAATCAAGAAGTGGAAAATGAGGGGTCCTGTTGAAACCAAACCATGGTCAGGTAGACCAACTAAAATTTCAGCCACAACTGCCAGGAAAATTGTTCGGGGTGCAAAGAAAAACCCACAAATAAGTTCAGGTGAAACACAGGAGTCTCTGAAAACATGTGGTGTGGCTGTTTCAAGATGCACAATAAGGAGGCACTGGAAGAAAGAAAGGCTGCATGGTCAAGTCACCAGAAGAAAGAACCATTACTACACAAATGCCACAAAGTATCCCGCTTACAATACGCCAAACAGCACAGAGACAAGCCTCAAACCTTTGGGCACAAAGTCATTTGGAGTGATGAGACCAAAATTGAGCTTTTTGGCCACAACCATAAACGCTACATTTGGAGAGGAGTCAAAAAGGCCTATGATGAAAAGTACACTATTCCTAATGCGAAACACGGAGGTGGATTGCTGATGTTTTCAGGGATGTGTGAGCTACAAAGGCACAGGAAATTTGGTCAGAATTGATGGCAAGATGAATGCAGTATGTTATCAAAAGATACTGGAGGAAAATTTGCATTCATCAGCCCAGAAGCTGCGCATGGGACATACTTGGACATTCCAACATGACAGTGATCCTTAATACAAGGCCAAGTCGACATGTCATTGGCTACAGCAGAATAAAGTGAAGGTTCTGGAGTGGCCATCTCAGTCTCCTGACCTCAATATCATTGAGCCACTCTGGGGAGATCTCAAACATGCAGTTTATGCAAGACAGCCCAAGAATTTACATGAACTGGAGGCTTTTTGCCAGGAAGAATGGGCAGCTTTACCATCTGAGAAGATAAAGAGCCTCATCCACACATGCTACAAAAGACTTCAAGTTATCATTCATTGATGTTAAAGGGGGCAATACACCGTATTAAGAACTGGGGTATGTAAACTTTTGATCAGGGTCATTTGGGGGGGGGGGTTCCTGTTGTCATGATTTAAAAAGAGTAAACACGGTTGATCGATAATGAACCAACCACTAACCATGAGTGAAATAAAAGTTTTTGTGTTATCATTCATATTCTCTGAAAAATGGCCAAGAAATCATAAATTCTGCTAGGGTATGTAAACTTACGAGCACAACTGTATATAACAGCTACATATGATATACTGTGTATGTGTGTGAGAGAGAGAGGGAGAGGGAGAGGTAGTTGACTTTTTCTAAAGCTACATTTCAGAAATTTTCTCCTTTTTTAAGAGAGACTTACAATTTAACTAAGGAAGAGAAGGATGGTGAGAGAAGATGGTGGGCATTTAATCTACAGAACCACTTCAAATAGGATGTTAAGAATGCCTTTAAGTGTATTGATAATAGATTTTTTTAAAAAGGAGGGGGGGGGAAGTATAGGGATTTGAAGAATTCCTGTGCCTGAATAAAAAAGGAGATGCTAATCAAGACAAGTTGACTTTCTGGTTTTAGTTATATTCACATTGTTTCCCATCATTTTCCTAAGACCAGTTTAGGAACCAAGCAACCCTAAGTCATTTAACAGAACGGGTGGGATTTGGGGAAAAGTGACTTGCAGCTTGCCTTTAGAAACATAAGTTACATTCCTTTTTTTGCATTTCATCTCCATTGCAATTAGCTTTGTAGTCAGGACAGTTAGATTTTATGGTGTCATTCCCGTTTTAGAAGTTGTTAAAAGGAGAGCCCTGCTGATCTGTAAAATGAGCCTTAGTTTGAGAGTGTGGCTGACATTTTAGCATTCCAATTTCAAAAACCTTATGAGTTATAAATATTTTATGTGCAGTGAACCATCCTTAAAAATTAAATATGAATGAGTATAACTAAACCTTGCTGCACACTGAACACACTGAAGTTTCAGAATTTGAGCAAATGTGTGCTAGGGAATCTTAAATTGTTTTTAATTGAGAATACATTGGACTAGTGATCAGCAAGGGTATAGCTGAACAGCAAGGATTTGTTTTAAATAAATTGCTATGCATTCTCTAGAGACTCATATATTTATTTTATTTTGTTGTTAATTTGGTTCATTAAACAGGCAAAATGACAGGTGCCATACTTCTTCCATCTGTAATTGAAATTATTTAATTGTAGCAATTTGTCAAAAGCAGCAGTTGTTATATAATTGAAGGTAGCTGTCAGAGAAGAAGCTGTTGGATGTAATTGATAATTATTGAAAATGGCCCTCTCAGGCTTTCTCTTACTAATTTATAAGTTTAAAAGCATTGCTTTCATAGACTGATTTTAATTTATTTGGGAGTGCATTTTTTTTTCAAAGACATGACATATTTTTCTAAGTGGCTTTTTAAAGGTACAGTTTATCCCAATTGTGGCATATGTCCAAGATTTGGAATATGATTTTTTATTTTTGGTTATATTTTCCCCAGGCGTTTTTTTCAACTTTTTCCAAGTCTGTTGGAAAAGAGAATATTGCACTCTTGATATTTGTAAATGGAGGCAGAACATAGAATAATAAGCTTTATTTGGGAGTGAAGCGGGGGGTGGGGTGGGGGAATGAAGAACATTTTTATAAATTAAAATGATCTGCCGTACAATTACCCAGTTTGAACACTAAGCTAAAAGGCAAGATGGCTTATGAAATCTGGTCATGAAATAAACGTGATGAGAGATGGCTTTCACTGCCCAAAGTGGCTACTTGGCAGTGAAAATTTTAAGAATTTGTGATGTGTCATTTTTTTAACAGCACTGAGCAAGGAGATTTATGAGTATTCCTCTTGATTGCAGGGTCCCCGCAGTCACATGATTTCTGTTAGAGATCTTCTGCTGGCTTCTGATAAGCAAAGTCAATGGGAAGCTGGAAGAAGGGAAAATGGTGATCATGTGATAATGCAACTGTGCTGGATTGTCAGGCACTAATAATCAGGCACATTCATTGAGTTCAAAGCACTGAAACACTTATTATTATTACTTATACACAAGAATCTAGTTAACTAATGTTCAGAGTTAAATGGATGCTAGATAAGAATTCACAGGGTGAGGCTTGGGTCTGTTGTGGCAATGCAGTGAGTCTAGACTGATGATGCATTTAACTCTGCCTTCCAGCTCAACCTGCTCTTTTCTTATAGGGATTGACCTAACAACTGCAACTGGGACTGTTGCAACTGTTATACTGGATCACAGTCATGCAATGACAGTCATCTGTCACTGTAAGACAGAATAACAGAATAACAGAGTTGAAAGGGACCTTTGAGGTCTTCTAGTCCAACACCTTTCTCAAACAGGAAGCTTATTCCAACTCTCCTTAAAAACTTCCCATGTTGGAGCCCACAACTTCTGTAGGCAAGCCATTATTTTAACTGTCAGGAAATTTCTCCTTAGTTCTAGGTTGGTTCTCTCCTTGATTAATTTCCATCCACTGTTTCTTGTTCTGCCTTCAGGAGTTGACCCGCTCCTCTTTGTGGCACTCCCCTAGTCACACTTTACACTTGTCACGCTTCTGGTAGCCTCATAAGTCACACTTTCATGATCACATCGCCAAGTCTGGTCATTCTACAACAAACCTTGCAATCCTGTTTTAAGTAGTTCTCAACCACATGGGGTTTCCTGAACCCCCATAATTGGTGTTTAGAAGTGTTTGAAAATATGTATGTTAAGGTTCCAAGTAATACACCCATAGCAAACAGAACTCTGAGACAAGCAGTTTCCTCAAAGAATGAATTTATTGGATATATCATATTGGCACAGACGGGTGAAAACTGACCTACGGTTTTCACCTAGTTAAAAGTAAAAGTCCCCCCCCCCATGTCCCAAACAGTCACATAGTCCAATCAAGGTGCTGTCCAGTTGCTTGGAAACTTCACTCCTCCTCCCTTCAGCCACCTGTGGGAATGTCCTTGGTTCTCAGGGAAAACTGACTTGTTTTGGCTACAAAACCCCAACTATCCCTATTCCCCCCTCCCTATCCCTCAGCACCATTGTGACAACACTGAAGCCTCCAAGATGGTTTCAGTCAGGCCAGCTTCAGAGTTGTCAGTGTACCTATTTGGAATCATATTTATCATGGAAATAGAATTCTCTTGACAACTCTAAAATGGCCATATAAATGTTTTATGAGTTGACATCCTGACATCTTTCATTTTGTAGCTGGACAGGTGTGTGTGTGTGTGTGTCTTTCACTGTGTCTTTTATTGTCTCTTTAATATTAAATAATCAAATATTAAATATATTAAATAAATAATATTAAATGTTAATTGAAATTCATTTTAATTGTGAAATTAAAATGTGAAAGACTAAAGTATCTGTATTCCAAAGGTATGCAATGGAAATATCTCAAGATGACTATACAATTTTCTTCAACGTGTTGGGTCAGAGGGAACCAATATAATATAGCTCTGCTTACTTTTCAAGTTGTAGACATCAGTATAGCAGCATATAGAATAGTGGGATGGTAAGCTCATTTTTTTTATAAGATCCTGAATTCCCATCATTGAAAGTTGGTGGAACATCTTAGAATTACAGTGGTACAATTTCTCACCAATTGTGGTGAATCAAAGCAAGGAGACATAGTACATCTCCAGTAAATTTAGCACATTTCTCATAGTTGTTCCTACAACCTCGCTTAAAAGTGGACAAAATGGGCGTTGGTTCTTACCTGATACGCCCCTTCTCGGCGAGCCGCAAGGAGCATCCAGAGACTGGGATGTGCTTCCGAGTCCTCTTCTTGCAGGCTGAGCTTTAGATGAGAAACGCTCCGCCCCCTCACGTGACATCGCGGAGCGCCTCCCCAGTTTTTGCGATAACGAGAAGAGAGGTTATTGATTCTTTCTAATCTACTATTGGCTCCTTGGCTGAAGAAAGAGCCCCCACCAGACGGAGAAATTAGGGTGGGGCTGGATGCTCCTTGCGGCTCGCCGAGAAGGGGCGTATCAGGTAAGAACCAACGCCCATTCTCCTCGAGCCGCTCGGAGCATCCAGAGACTGGGACATACCAAAGCTGGGCTGTCCCTACGGGTGGGACTCCGTCTGGCCCGAAGGCCCCTCCGGATCACTGATGACCCTCTGTAAGACCCGTCGGCCAAAGAGGCCTCCGCTGAGGCGTACGTATCTATTTTATAATGTCTGATAAACGGGGACGGAGAGGACCAGGTGGCTGCCCGACAAATGTCAGCGATGGGGGCTTGTGTGGCCCAGGCCGCCGAGGTGGCTGCACTTCTGGTGGAATGGGCGGTTATCCCACCCGGAGCGGGCAGAGAATGGGAAAGGTAGCACCTCGCAATAGTAGCCCTGATCCAGCGACTGATGGTGGAAGGGAAACCTTAAGCCCCATTGACCTGGGTTGAAAGGATAGGAAGAGGGATTCCGACCTTCGCATGGATTGAGTGCGCTTAATATAAATACGCAAGGCCCTTCTAACATCTAGGGTGTGCCAGAGGACCTCCCTGCCCCTGGAGGGCCTGGGGCAGAAATTTGGTAAAATCAGTTCCTGTGACCTATGGAAGGGAGAGTTAACTTTGGGTAGAAAGGTAGGGTCGGGACGAAGGACCACCCGGTCTGCGTGGAACACGCATAGATCGCTCCTGACTGACAGAGCTGCTAATTCCGAAACTCGACGAGCAGAAGTAATAGCTACTAGAAAAACTACCTTGAAGGTGAGAAACTGCAGGGATGACTCCCTCAAAGGCTCGAGCGGGGACGTGTAAGAGAAACGAGGACCTTGTTGAGGTCCCATGTGGGGAACCTGTGAGCGGTAGGAGGGCACAGGTTGGTGGCGCCCTAAGGAAAGATCTAACCCTGGGGTGGTGAGAAAGGGAACCGTAGTTATCACAGGAGACCACGGTTGAGAGAGCAGAAACTTGCCGTCTCAGGGTGTTAGGTGCGAGCCCCTTGCGAAGACCCTCCTGAAGAAATTCCAGGATCTGTGCCACCGAGGAGAGAGGATTAACCTGAGACCCGCTACACCACTTGCAGAACCCTTTCCAAGTGGCATCATAAATTCGTGTGGTGGAAGGGCGCCTGGCGGAAAATAGTGTCGATGACTTGAGTTGAAAGATTCTCAGAAGTCAGACGGATCCGCTCAACCTCCAGACGGCTAACTGGAGCCATTGAGGCTCCGGATGCAGAAGGAGCCCCTGAGAGAGGGAGACCTTGTCCGGGGGATCCTCCATGGGGCGCTACTGATAAGATGCGGAGATCCGCAAACCATGGTCGCCTGGGCCAATAGGGAGCCACCAGGAGAAGTTCTGCCCTCTCCTGAATGAGTTTTTGAACTACTCTGGGAACTAACGGGAGCGGAGGAAGGCATATAGGAGCCCTGGGGGCCATGGGCAACGCAGAGCGTTGTGATTCTCCGACCTGTGAGACGGATACCGGAGAAGAACCGTGGAAGCTGAGTGTTGGTCGGGAAGCGAAGAGGTCCACCACCGGAAGGCCGAATATTCTGGAGCGCTTCCTCGAAAGGGATGGATGGGCGCCATTCCGCCTGGTCCACCGTGGCCCTGCTCAGCCAGTCCGCCTGAGTATTGTCTACTCCGGAGATGTGTTCGGCTTTTAAAGATAGGAGGTTGGATTCTGCCCAGCGGCAAGGCGCTCGGCTTCCCTCATTAGCTGGATGGACTGGGTGCCCCCTTGCTTGTTGATATGGGCCTTGGCCGTGGCGTTGTCCGTGAGCACGAACGTGATGATTGCGGATCTGAGGAAAGCTGCGCAGGGCCAGAAGGACGGCGTGAAGCTCTAGCCAATTGATGCTGCACCCTGCTCGGTCAGCGACCATTTGCCCTGTGCAGAGATCGAGTCGAGATGAGCGCCCCAACCGGATAGGCTTGCGTCCGTGGTGACGGTGAGTCGTTGAGGTTCCGCGAATAGGTGGCCTCTGTTGATGGCGGGATTGGTCCACCAGAGAAGAGAGCGTGAGGACCTTTGGAGGACCCTGACCTTGACCCTCGAGTTGCTTCTTCCGGATCGTTGGAGCGGGGCAGGAACCATTGGAGGGATCTGCTGTGTAGGCGAGCCCAGGGAATAATGGAGATGCATGATACCATTTTGCCCAACAATTTAGAGAGGTCCAACAAGGCCACCCTCCTTGAACGCCTGATCTGATTGACCAGGGCTTGAATGCTAAGGAACCTCTCCGGAGAGAGGAAAACTCTCTGTGACACCGAATCAATTATGGCCCCCAAGTGGTTAATTCGAGTAGAAGGGGTAAGTTGGCTCTTTTGCCAATTGACTAGAAAACCGTGTGCCCGTAAGGCGGAGAGGGTGACCCTGGTATTCCTGACTGCCTGGGATTTGGACGGGAGAGAATAAGAATATCGTCCAAGTAGCAGTGGAGGCGGACGGGAGCAGTCCTGAGATGGGCCGCCAGGGCCGCCAGGACCTTGGTTGAAGGTCCGGGGGCGAAGCCAGACCGAAGGGTAGGGCCACGTATTGATAATGAAGGTTATTGTGGCAGAACCTGAGGAATTTGTAATGGGAGGGCCTGATTGGAATGTGGAGGTATGCCTCCGACAGATCTATGGAAGATAACCAGTCTCCCGCCTGGTGCCTAAGAGAATTGATTGCAAGGTGTGCATCTTGAATCTACGCTGGATGAGGTGACGGTTGAGCCGTTTCAAGTCTAGGATGGCTCTCCAACCCCAGAGTGTTTGGGCACCACAAAGAGATGGGAGTAAAAACCCTTTCCCTTCTGGGCCGGAGGGACAGGTTGAATGGCCTGGATGTCAAGAAGATGATGGATGGCTGCATCCATTAGAGCCCGTTGGAGGGATCCCTTGAGGAGGGGATGGGATAAAACAATCAGGGGCGGACCTGAACTCCAGGGCGAGACCAAACCTGATTGTGTCCCTAACCCATGCATCGGAGGTGGATATGTCCCATTGGGCGGCGAAGTGGCTGAGGCGGCCGCCAATGGGGAGGGAGGAAGAGGATCTACCTTCTACGGTAGGGCCTTCCTCCCGATCCCGGAATGGTCTCTTGTAGCCGCCACCGCGTCTGGTTCTATCACCCGGGTCCGGCGGTCCTGGGACCGGAAGGAAGGAGGTCTAGGGTATCTGGGCGGGAAGGGGGTTGGTAGAAGGGGCGGGAAGCTCCTCCGAAAGGGCTGGGGGCCCCTGGTCTCCGATCTTCGAAAAGGGAGGGCAAATACTTTCTCTTACTGCGGCCCTCGACCAGCAGTGGTTCCAAAGCTGGGCCAAACAGTTTGTCTCCCGTAATGGGAGCAGTGGCCAGCTTGACCTTATTCTTTACGTCCGCCTGCCAGTGTTTGAGCCATAGCATGCGGCGAGCGAAGCGTGCGACGAGATGGCTCTGGAAGAAAATTTTACCGACTGGTAAGTGGCGTCAGCCGAGAACTCGGCTGCAGCCACTAACCGCTATATCCTGGTGAGCTCTCAGATTGGAAGCAGGGATGTGGTCCTTGAGCTGGCGTAGCCAGCGGATGGAAGACCTGGTGAAAAATGAGGCGGCCGTGCCGATTAATGGCCCAGGCGTCAGATAGGTGGGCCCTACGCAGCGCCAGCTCCGCCCGCCTGTCCTCAGGCTTTAAGGCCTCTAGGGCCTCACTAGGGGTAGAGGAAGAAGCTAGACCCACAATGGGGTCATCAACCTCCGGGATATTCAGAAGGTTAGACAGAGCCGCATCAAGATTGAAGAATCTCTTGTCTTGGCTAGATGGAGCAGGAGGTGTCCCTGAGGAGGTAAGTTGCTTTGCAACCAGATCTACGAAGATGGGAGGGGATGGGATGACCTCGGCTTCCACCACTGGTTGGGTGAAAATGGAGTCTTCTGGGCCCTCTTGGATTGGGGGGTTCAGCAGGGGACTGGGGAAGAAGGCCAGATACATTCTTGGCCTTAAGGAGGAGGACTTGAACATATGTGGTTTGAACAGCCCCCAAAGGTGGGTTGGTCGAGGGAAGGACCCTCGTCCTCCGACATCTCCCCCTCCATGATGTCAGCCTCTAAGAAGGGTTCACTATAGCGGGAGGATCCCATCCGGGAATCCTCTTCCTCCTCCCTGAAATCCCCAAGGTCCGGTTCCTCCTCCATCTGGGCCCCAACCGGTGGAGGGCTATCCCTCTGAGAGAGTACCTGATCAGTTGGGGGACCGGTTGTGGAAGGGATCTGAGTGATAACGAATCGTGTTCAGAGGCTCGCGGAGAGAAACCTGATCTGGACACGTGTTGTAGTGCCTCTGCTATGCCCTGGCGGATGGCTGATTCCATCCAAGCCTTGATGTGAGGTGGAACCTCGGAGGTAGAGGGTTCATCCTGGCGCAGACCAGCGGCTGTGGGTGTAAAGGTGGCTTGGGGGTCCGTCTGGTCGGAGGTCCGGGGTCGGAAGACCCTGAAGCGAACTGCGCCTAGGTAGGGAAGAAGGGTCTGAGGGGAGAGGTAGAGCAGAGGTAGAAGGGGTTGGAGGAGGAGGTATAGGCGTCTCCGAGCGGGACTCCCTTGAGCGCCGGTCGAACTCTTTTTCTAACGCTTTGTGGCGCCTCAAGGCGTCACGTTGTGCTGACCTTGGAAGGTTCCTTGTCCTGTCTGGAGCCCTTAGGTTCCTTGTCCTGCCTGCGCAAGTAGTGGGACTTTGCTTTAGCCTTCAAAGAAGGACGTTTAGATGGATTGTCGTCTGCCATGTTAGGTAACAATACTAGCAAAGGCGGTTGGCTCGCCCAGAATAGGCCTGGATGAGGCCGGATGAAGGTGAAGCTGGCCCTCTCCCCCTTTTGGAATTTGTAGTGTACAGAGATAACAGTGAGGTATCTGAACAATATAGTATGTACAGGAAAAATAGATACTCTATTTGTAATTCCTTTGATTTCTTTTTGTTTGTTCTTTTTATCTTTTTCTTTTTCTCTTTTTTTTTTTTTTTTTTTTGTACGCAATATATATACAGGTTATCCGTAAATGTCTATATATCTATGAAAAAAATTATTACTGTACAAAAAACAGAAATTATTATTAATATTATTATTTTTCAAATATATTCCTTTTATTCTCGAACAGTAGCAGTAACTGGAATCTCAGTACAGGCCGGATCAGTCAAATAAACGCCTGAGGCCTATGGTAGAAGAGAGGGCCTCTGGCAGCAGGCCTCAGACAAGAGAAAACAAAACCGGAGGGGGCTGCAACTTCGCCCGAAACGGACTGCGGGAGGCCAACTAAGATAAAGAGCGAGCCAGGTAGAAAGAAATGGGCAGCAAAGCTTTGACCCAAGGCCTGGGGCTCTAAATCACCGCAGCTACAATCAGAAAAAAGGCGCCCGACCACGAGGCGGAGCCAAAATGGCGACGCGAGCTGAACCGTCGGGGACGCCTTCGGGACGGAAAGGAGGGCTTTGCCGGTCAGCTCGGCACGCCTAGGGCCTTAGGGGCAATAACCCTCCCGGTCGGCGTTTGAGGTGGGGGGAATCCAGCAGTAAATGAAAGAAAAACAACGCGTGCCACGAGGCACGCGGAGGCAGCGATGCGATCTGATAAGGATGGGGGGTGGCGCTAAACGCGCTGCGAGCCGCAGCTTCGTCTCAGGGACGAGGGAAAATTTTCCCTGAAGTCCAGACCCTTTGCGCAGGAGGAGAAAGAAGGCAAACCTTATCAGAAAGTGTAATAGGAAGGAAATCTGCGATCAGCCAAGGAGCTCTCTAACACACAGCCTGACTCTTCGAGGCTGAGCAAAAGACTGGGAGGCGCTCCGCGATGTCACGTGAGGGGCGGAGCGTTTCCTCATCTAAAGCTCAGCCTGCAAGAAGAAGGACTCGGAAGCACATCCCAGTCTCTGGATGCTCCGAGCGGCTCGAGGGAGAATGTCTGGGATTCCCAACTTGTACCCTTCAGTGATGTTTATCATGCCACTCTTGGCTGCTGAAAGCAATAATATATTCAAGAAAAGGCATTGTGGCTACACAATATTATTTATTGTCTTGGTTTTGCCCATCTTCCTTAATTTTGTTTATTTATTTCACTTATTTATAGTTTGAGACTAATAGATTAAAAGACAAACTCTTGTAACAAAGGCAGAAAGAAGCAAAATGAATACTAAATACTGTAAATAAAATTACAAATGAAAGCAAATATATGTGTCCCAGGATAATGTTGTAGGACCTAATCTGGGTTGGTCACTGGGACCAGAGGTTTAATCTTCCAAGCTTTTGGATTTATGCTGGAGCCTACTCTCAGGAAACTTGTCTCTACCGGAATGTGTGCCCCACAGTCTGGTGGAGAGAAGTTCTATGAGGATGGGCTCCAGTAAAAGTTCAAAACCCTGGAAGACTAAACCTCTGAAAATAAAATTAAGCAGTGCATCATACGGATGTTTTAGCACCTGGTAACCAGAAATAATATTCCCTGATTAACTGAAAAAAAATGGAGTACACGCCCTTAACAGCAATTAGAAATTGTTTTGTTTGGGCCACAAGCCAGAATTCTGGGGAATTGGAAAGTAGCAGCACAGGAAAAGCTGGTCTGTGCAAACCTGTAAAATGCATATTTCTCACTGGATAGCGCTGAAGAGTTGTTGTAGCAATTCTTGGTTCAGATCCTCGAAAACATACGTGTTCTGTTAGGCTTTTAAAAGGTATGTGCTTGATGTTCTTGATTTTGCTGATCAGTGTTAGAACAACACACAAAATGTCACACGCATTACATTTTTTTCTTTTTACCAGAGTATGAAGTTACGTAGACGGTGCTGTAATATTTCATTCATCATCAGCTGTGTACTGTATATGCTCTTATGTGCTAGATTGTTCTAAGGAATAGAGAGAAAAATTACCAAAAAGGAGACAGAATCTTTTGGCACGAACAGAGTTGTGAGATACCTGTGGTAAGATGTGCGGCCAATAATAATAAATAACAAACGAACAAATACAGCTTGTGATGAAGTATGGGAGCTGATTAATATTCAAGGAACAAAAAAAATCCTGAGTTATTTTCAAGTCATGTTTATGTTGCTGCAACAAATAGTGTTACTATTCCATGGTAGTTGCATCTGCATGTTGGTATGAAGAAGCAGAAGAGAAAGAATATAGATAATCCTTGGATTACAGCTATTTGTTCAGAAACCATATTAAGTTATAATGGTGACGAATGAATAATAACCACAACTAATTGTCATTGCAATATCTTCACAGTCAAGTGATCAAACTTTGGCAACCTGTCCACATTTATTACTATTGTTACTAGGTCATGTTGTCCTGCCCTGTGCAAAACTGCCTTTGCATGAATTACCCCTACCCGTGAACTCTCGTCCTTGGATGCTTTTTTGGTTGCTCTGCACTACTGTTCCCTGCTTCCGCCTGCCACCAAATCTCAGTTGACCTTCATGGTTTTTTCCCCCTGTTGCTGGCCCAGATCTAGCCTTAGGTGAGGGTTCAGCTCTGGGATATGCACTGTAGAGCCTCATTTGCTGAAGGGAGCAAGCCAGGCCTGGCCAGTGGGGAGGCAAACTGATAGACCCAGTGGAAGAAGCAGGATTTGGTAGGTGGAGGAGCTTTGTTCTCAACCCCCAGTATGAGGAGTGATAGCCAACAGACTGTGGAGAGTGCAGTGAGTGATTGGTGCTGGTTGTATCTCCCCTGGTTGATATAAAGTCAGGATCCTTATATCAATTCTGCCGAGTTGTCGGATCTACCATTTTTCTCTTAAGTGTTATCGGACAATAATCATTGCTTAATAAAATTAAGCTCCATTCTCCTGCTCACCCAAGAAACGGTTAACTCTTCTTCCTTTTTCCTGAACCATGTTTACTGTCAAGTGTAATTCAGATAGTTGCTCAAATTTACCTGGCAAATAGAGATTCAAGGACACAGCTCCTAAATATATGTGTGTTTATAATGTGTGTAAAACATAAACATTATGAATCATTTTCTCTTTTGTGTGCAATTTAAATGGACTGAGAATTTGTTTCTCAGTGGGAGGGAGGGATTGACATTTTTGTGTTGGAACAACCCTGTCTGATATCAGGCTCTGACCTTCATCATTCTAACTCTCCTAGCTGATACCCCTTATGATTATAATTTTTATTTATATATTTATTTCTAAGAAAAAGGTTTGTCTTTTTCTATCTCCTTCCCATCCCTAATTCTTTTTTGTTGTGTCCTAGATATCTGAGAGCAATGGAATATTTTACTGATTTTTATAAGACTCCTGGAAACTGGGGTGGGGGAGGATTAAAGGCTTATAAATAAATACATTGATAGTTGAAAATTTGAATTCAACACAGAATTCAAGGAACTAGCTATCACTGAACAGACAGAAGTTGGTTCAGACTCAACTTTATTATTCAGCCATCACAGTTAGTCTGCAACATGACAAAATGACAATATTTATGTGAAAATAGCTATTTTCTTTTGGAAATATATTTGTCTCTTTTCCATTTAAATAATTTTGATTTAGTTTCCATATTCTTTGACATCATGTTTGGACTTTGGTGGTTTAAGTACATCTTATGTGACTCTATTCCTAGTCTCTGCTGAGAATACAGGAATCTTTCAAAGAATTATTACTGTTCTGTTGTAGAGTATAATAAAATAAATGTTCTTTATTCTCTACTCCCAGTCTTAATAGTGTACCTGGGGGAGGGAGGGGTACCCTACCATCTGCTTTATATTTTGAGATTGCATAACATCAGCTTTAGTTCTCTGAAAGATTGCCATGTACATTGTCAAGACTATAACATTAGTCAAATTACATATACTAAATGCTGAATTGTTTTAGCATATGGAACTAATTTTCTTGCTCCCCCCTTCTTTTGGCTTTAAAAAAAGTACCTTGATGACATATTTGGTACGTTTCCAGCTCTTCTTTATTGAGGGTAAATAAGAGTTTCCAAGAGGTTATGTCTAGAAATACACTGCCTCTGATGGGACTTCCTTCTGATTTTTATAGTCTAGATGTCTTTCATTACAGTATTAGTCTAACTTGGAGCAATTATTCTCTTTGTCTCACTGGCTTTTACAAATACTTATTTTTGTTAGAATTGGGCCTCAACAGTTCAAATTCTTGGACAGTAGGCCAAACAGCAAATTTTATGAATATGCTTTATTGTGGTGACAATTTGATTTCCTCATAATTTTTACAGTTCTATAGCAAGCATTTTTGTTTGTTTATATATAGTATTTATGTACCGTTGGGCTCAGAAAATGATTTGCATTGTAAAGATCAATAAAAAGACAAATCTACCATAAAATATGAAATGCACTGATCACTATCCATCCCCCAAAGTCCCCCCAATGATAATATTGTCTTTAATCATTGCCAGAAGGTCAAAAGGGGCACCAACTAATCTCCAGAGTACAAATAGCCCTCAATATATGACCAGTTGCTTAGCAACTGTTTGAAGTTGCCATACTCCCTACTAGGGGGCTACTTAAGACCCAGATTCAAAATTCTGGTATTTGTGTCCCCCCCCCCCCCCCCACCATGGTCATGTGACAGAACTTTGGACAATAGAAGGAACTAAAGACTTTAGTTAAAGAGAAAAATACACAAACCTGATTAACAGCTTAATTAACTGGGTCTCATAAAATGACACAAAACATTATAACATTGAAAATATTGATGGACACTTTTGAAAAATGGAGTCAGAAGTTAGTATCAACACTGTCAACAGCAATGTTTGTTTCTATGGATAGATTGTGTCCAAAAGGTGTTATGGAAGAAATGGCAGGTGAGGAACAAGTTTTACTGGATCAGACAAAAGATGGCATTTAAAGTGGATCCACAAATGACAGGCTATAAGAATGACATGGAAAACAATGTCTCACTGGAAACACAAAACAAATCACATATTTAAAAATTCTAGAAGGAAATACAAATAATAAATCAAGAAAATGACCTGGATATTTTTTTTACACTGGATTTACAAATGAGACGTGTTAAAGCTTTGGAAAATCTTGTGAGAAGGGACGAAGAAAAAAATGAAAAGAAATGAAGTTCTGTGATATTATTTGAATAGACTAAAGTTTAAGATTGTTAGAAGTAAAAGGAAGGTATATAAATTTGGTTTATTTGATCAAAGTTATATATAGTTATTTCTGGAAACTTTTAATGGACTTTCTTCTGACACTAAAATTGAAAGTTGATGCATTATAGATTTGTCTGCAGAAAAGAGATGGGATATGAGATGAAGGGATTGCTGTTGTAAAACTAAGAGCTTTTTTTTGGGGGGGGGGGGAATTGTTTATAGTTGAATTGAAGGTTGGAAGTCATTTCTTTTATAGATTTATCTTTCTTTAATACCTTTTTTTATCTTTCTTTTAAATTGTCTAATGTACTTTTTCTTTTGCACCTTATTCTTTTCTTTCTATGCTTTTTTAGTTTGTATTACTAGTGTCCATAAAATATTTAATAAAATTAATTATATAGGGATGGAGGGAGAGAGGGAGGGAGAGGGAGAGAGAGAGAATATTTTACTGTTGACAACAAATTCAACAATTTTCCCAAGAAAAGGAAAGCTGGAGATGGGATAATATTAGCAGTAAGAGAATTATGTTATCCTATCTTTATTCCTGGAGATTTCCCAAAATGCTAACTTTATTTCATAATTTTTGAAAAATTGATGGCTGAATATATTTCATAAACAAAGTTGTGTCAGATATACTAATATGCCATAGCTGCTGTTTCTTGCAATGCTACCTTGCTTCTTGTTTGTACATTAAATTATTACCTTTGATAGTTTTTCTTAATCATATTCAAAGTATGACAGTAAGTGGATGCAAAACTTCTCTGTCACTGCTTTATGTTTATGGAAGGTTTTGAAAAGCTAAGAATAGCATTGCTTTATTGCATTGCTAGTAGCATAACAATAATTTGATTCTGCCTTTTCTCTGTTCAATAGGATCACATCTTTTGAACCTCATTTTCTTTGACTTTCTAGTGAAAATAAAAAGAATATGATTCTTCTTAATAAAGGACAGTTTTATCATTTTTAAATGTAAAGCTCAAGTAAAAGGCTAGCTTTGCACTGTAGGTGGAACTCAATGTTAGTTTGGGACTATTTATTTCTTTTGATGGCCAGAGATTCAGTGAAAAAAGAGAATTATTTTTGCATCAAAATGATACCCTTTAATGTCTTTTCTTCCGATTTTAAATTATGTTCATAACTTAATAGGGTGAGATGGATAATATTTGTAGTGTTAGTAACTGATCAGAGCTTTTAATTAAGCTATAGAATGAGAGGACACTTGACTGTTGCTTATTTAGAATAGTTGTATTTTACTTTTTTAATCCCTTTAAGCTCACTGAAACCTGAAAACTCAGAAGATTTAATGGTGCCCTCTTCAAGGGTGGCTGTGAAATCAAGAGTTCAAATTTCTAAAATTCCTGAAATCCCCAAGAGGGAAAGAAATCAGGGAGAGTGACAATCATCAGCTCAGTGGAACAAATATAAGATTATTTCACAGTAAATTGTGTTTTCTCCTCTGAATAATGGCTGAAAGACTGCTGGAGAAAAATTGTCTTGCCAATCTGCTTTTTATATCTTCATTTGATTTGATGTTATATATAATACTTGCTTTCTTGTCTTGAGTGCAAAGTGGAAGTCAGGGGACTGAGCTGAACTTAAGACAATCAGAATCCATCCATAGAAGAAAACAAAAGCGGGCGGGCGGTGCGAGGTGGGCGGTGCGAGCGGCGGGCGGTGCGAGCGGCGGGTGGGCGGTGCGGCGGGCGGGCGGTGGGGCGGTGGGCGATTTCTTGGTGTGCGGTGGGGGGTCTCTTTTGGCCGGCCCTGATTTTTTTTTCAGAGGGGAATATCATGCCTGTAAAAGGCACTGCTCTTTTCTTAATTTGTAAATAGCCAATCCCTTTTTAAGTTGCTAGCAAAGGCTGTTAATAGGCATGGACTGAAGGACAAGTGTCTGCATTCCCCTTTTGGCCTAGGAACTGCTGTCTGGACCCTAAGGCACCTCTTAGATGAGATGAAGCTTTGATAGCAATAGCAATGGCATTTAGACTTCTATACCACACCATAATGCTTTACAGCACTTTCTGGGCACTTTACAATGTAGAGCTGTAGTTCTCAATCTTTTCTTCACCATGGACTCCCTTTAAATCCCTTTTGTGGCCACGGACCGTGGCCACGGACCAAGACTCAATTTAAGATTTAAATTATAACATTGCTTCAGGACTTTGTGGACCACCCCCCCCCCCGTGACCTCGCAGACACCTAAGGGTACAGGATACCACAGGTTGAGAACCCCTGATATAAAACATCAGTTTACCAACCTTGGAAGAACAAATGGATGAATCAACCTTGAGCCCCGGGAGGATTGAACTCCATACTGTGGGCAAAGTTTGCCTGCAATACTGCACTTTTAAACAGTGTGCCACAAGGGCTTCTTCTAATCCGCACCAATTAAATGCAGGTGGGAGAAAAAGGAGATTGAAGGTTCCACCTCAGCTTCTTTCTATCCATGCTGCTTCTCATCTGCATCTTCCTTTGGGTCTTAGGTTGGGTGAAGGCATGCGGCAAAGAAGGAACAAGAGTATAAGGCTTCTGGTGTCTGTAGGCCTCAGGGTAACTTTCTCCTCCTCTTTACGGTGCTATTTGAATGTTCCTGAGTTACATTAGGAAGTTTCTGGTTCAAGAATGTGCCTGAACTGTGAGCAGTTTCTTCTGTCTTATTAGTTTGGCCTAAGAAGGAAGATTGCTTCTTTCTTTTATTCCAGTGAAATATGTTTAAAGTTGGTGTAATGGTTATATAAGCTATTGGATAGATCCAGCTTCAAGTCCCCACTTGGTTTGAGTCCAACTTATCTTTCAGGTCTCGGGATATAAAAGGAGAGAAGACTACAAATACCAGCCTTGACCTCCCAGAGGAATAATTTAGGCCAATTAAGGCCAATGATTAGTAATAAAAATTGTTTTTAGATTTTGACTTTATATTCCTCACTAGTACTGATCTAGAGAAAAAAAGAAAAGTGTAAAAGGAATTGAATTGGTTAAAAAAAGAAAAAGCAGAGCAATGTGAAAGTGGTTATCAGTGCAATATCTGCATTATTCCTTGTTTCAAACTTGGGAGATGCATTAAGCCTGTGGCAGTACTCTATGTGAACCTCACCACTGGGAGAAGAAAGTACAAGGCCACCCCTTCCCATCATGGCAAATGTCCGTGGGGGCATTTACTTGATATTAAATAAAAGCAGTTTGGAAGTCTAGACTGGTTCCTAATGAATTGAGATTAACAGAGAAGAAAACCTAAAAGTAACGAAATTGGGAGAGGGGAGACATTTTTTAAAAGCTGCATTGAATTAAATGTACATGTAAACAATTTCCATACTTGGGCAAAATCAGATTTCAGATGTAAAGCGTAGCTTTTTTAAATTTGTACCATTTGAACGCAATAGCAGGCACTCTGGAAGCAATATCCCAGTCTTTTTCCACCAAAACACAAACATACGTTTAATTTAATTAAGGAAGCATATGTGTGTCTAATGAAACTGCTGTGGTTTTTAATTCTCTATTATGATAATTCTTTTAAACTTTAATCTTTTGCTTTATAATACCTGTACTGAATCCAGCTGCTTTTTATTCATTTTATTTATGCTTTTTATTTAATATGTCAAAACTATGATAATTGTCCTTTGATGTCTAAGTGGTCTTTCTTAATTTTGTTGCAGCGGATATTCAACTCCTTTGTGTACACAGAAAAAATCTCAAATGGAGAAAGTGAAGTTCAACAGGTAGGAAAGTGTTGCTTAACCACCAATTACTACAATAATACATACACCATTTTTTTTTTCATAATGTCTTCTCCTAGGTCTATATATTCAATAGGGTTCTTTCCCCTTGTTTGTTTGCTTTTTTCACTTCATTATGTTAGATTGCTAACTTATAAAAGTTTCTGTTGAGATTTGAATATATTGTTGCATTAGACAATGGCGATGGATTCCTGAAAGTGTTAGACTGAAAGTGTTTTTTCTTAACTGAATAGCATTGATGGTTGCAAAACATTTCATTTTAATGCTGGTGGTAATAATGTGTTCAAAGTAGTTCAGAGTTCTCTGGTAAAGTTTTTCTCCATCAAGAAAAGAGCATTCAAACCCCCTGAAGTGTAAATAAGACCAAGCCAAACAAAGACAGTTCATCTGGAAACACTTTCCCTTTCTTTTGCCTGTGGGGGGAAAGTGGATCAGAGAATGCAAGGATGGGGAGGGCCACATGAGTCCACAGAAAAGGACTGTTTTGAAACAAAAAGTCTGCAGGAAAAAAGCTTTAAAAAACCCAACTGGCTTAATTGTCCCCAGTCAATGCCAGAGGATGATAACACGTTTCTTTTTGGCTATGCTGATTAGGAGAGACATGGAAATATCTTGGGATTCTACTTTCTGAAACAGATGCCACTTTTTCTGTAAGTTGTGCAGCATATAGTACTTATTCTAGGCATGTGTCCTTTAAGTGTCAAATTCTAGGCATGTGTCCTTCAAGTGTCAAACTCCACTGCTACACTCATTGGATATGGAGAAGACCACTCTGGGTGTTTTTAACTGTCAAAATTTGCTCTACACACATTGCTTCTCCTGAACCACTTATTATATGTATAGATTGGCAGTGCAGTTTGATGTTGAAGGACACATGTTTGGTATTACTAATTTTCCATTAGACACATTTTCAAAAGTTTTTCTGTAACTTTGTTAAAAGCAAATTCAGCTAGGTTACTGCCACACAGAAAAGAATCCATAAGTTTTTTTAGAAGCCATTACAAAAGAGATTTATCTTCATATCCTTTGAGGCGCAACGGAAACTTTTTAGACATGTAACTGATAATTTAAATAGTTTATTGTAAAGCTTTTGATATAATTACGTTATCAAGTATACTTTTTGCCATTGGTTAAACCAATTGACCTTACACAAGATAATAAAGGAATTTGTAAAAATATATTAACTATTTGAAGAAACAGTCTAAGGTGGGCATTCACTTATCTTGCTCTTACCTACTCTATGGATAAACCTAGGTATAACACCCATCATATCTAGCCCTATGCCAGATGCTGTAACTGGATAAGGTAAGAAAAATAGTATTTGTACTTGTAGTCTAGCACAGCTGGAGATGGGAGGAGAGTAGATTACTACAATTTCTTTTTTTTTTAAAGGTATTTTTCTTGTTTGCTAACAATTAAAAGGGAAAGAAAAGTCTAATTTGATAGTGATATAAAACAGAGAAACAAGCAAGAAGCATAAATAAAAACATTAAAGGATAATTTTCTACTGACACATTCTCTCTTTCCCTTCCCTTCCATCCATTTCTTACAACCAGGACATTTATACACTTAACACTGAAGATAATTGCTTTTAAGTCCTTTCATCTATTATTTTTTTATTGGTCTGGTAACTTTTTTCTTTAAAAACCTTGTCCTTGTAGATGAGTTTAGGAGAGCCTGGAATGGGGGTGATGCAACCACTCTGGCCTCTTAGCAGCTTTCAATGCCATTGACCATGGTGTTCTTCTGGACCAGCTTTGTAGTTGGGAGTGGGAGGCACTTTGTTTGGTGGTTTTCTGCTTTCTACTTTCTGGTTCCAGGCAGTGTTGGTGGAGAAGGAGAGGTGAATTAAGGATGTTCCTCTGGGCTTCAGTTTTTGTTTTTTTAACTCGCCTCTCGTAATACCTACATGAAATTTCTGGGGGAAATAATTTGATGGCATGGGGTTCAGTATCATCAGAATGCTGGTGATATTCAGTTATTCATTTCCATCACTAGATGAACAGATGAATGCTGTCGAAGTTTGGCTGACTGTCCGGAGGCTGTCAGGAGATGGATAGAGTGACTTTTACTTAATTCTGTTAACCCTGGCAAGTCACAGTGGCTTTGGATTTTGGGTCCCTCCAGCTCATCTTCTCAGATGGAACAGATTGGACATGCTCCCAGTCTCTTATATGTTCCATCTTATAGAATCTAGGAAGTATGCCTTTTCCATATCAGCCATTGCCCTATGGATCATCTTTTCGCCCGAAATTTGGCATCCTCCCCCCTTTCTTTTAAATCTTCCAAAAAGCACTAAAAATCTGTAAGCACAAGGTAAGGTTGATGAGATGAACTTGTGGCCGGCATCTGAAAGTTTAGCTATGGTGCCAAGGTTTTTTGTTTATTTGGTTAGTTTTAGTATAAGTGGTTTTAATATATTTTTAATTGCAAACAGATGCTAGCTGTTTACAGGTAGTCCGGTGTCTAAATTTGGCTTCCTGTATAATAT
The DNA here is from genome assembly GCF_049901735.1 of Notechis scutatus. NCBI lineage: Eukaryota > Metazoa > Chordata > Lepidosauria > Squamata > Elapidae > Notechis > Notechis scutatus. Next base: position 69,744,516 of record NC_142011.1, read on the forward strand.
GTAGCAGCAGTCCACAACCTTTCAGACTCATGGACTGGCAGCGGTGGCAGTAGGAGGAAGGAGATGGCTTCCTTGCATGCAACTAATCTCGTGCTTATGCAACTAAAGCTTTACGCTCGCCCGCTGCTTGCGCAACCTGGTTCCAAATGGGCCATGGACAGGTACTGGTCCACGGCCCGGGGATTGGAGAACCCTGATATATAGGATAAAAGGGAGCCATTCCTGCATAGATTTGGTTAGACCTCTATAATAGGTCTATAGCCAGAGGTCTCCAAACTTGGCAACTTTAAAACTTGTGGACTTCAACTCCCAGAATTCTCCAGACAGCTATGCTGCCTGGAGAATTCTGGGAGTTGAAGTCCACAAGTCTTAAAGTTGGCAAGTTTGGGGACCCTTGGTATATACTTTCAATTTTGCCGTTGCTACGTTTTTCTCACTCTGGTCAACCAGTCTATTGTTGGCAAAGTTTCTCTTTTCTAATATTATACCAAATTTGGTCTTGCAGTTGTCAGCATACAGTAATTGTGATATTTTACATTTATGGTTTCTGGAATTATATCTAATAAAAATGTGTGGTTTCAGCTCAGAGTATTTTTTTTTTTCAGTACTTTCTTTTAATACAACCATTGTACTATAGATGATTAACTGTTCCTTCTTTGTTAACAACATTGTTAGGACATTTTCAACATTTAATGTTGTATGATTTGTCTATTTTGCTAATTAGTAATGGAGTTACATACCATTTATAAAATATTTTATATCAATTTCACCTTAAATATTTCAAGATTTACCCATAGCTACCGATGCTGCTGCAACATTCTGAACAATTCTTGTTTCCAGATGATTTTCAAGAACAGACCCAGATAAAGAGTTTTGCAGTACCCTAACTAAGAAATGATTAAGGCATGAGTGGTTGCAAGCAGGGTCTTCCATCCAGGATTGGGCACAATTAGCACACTAAATGGAGTGACGTAAAGATTTGTACTCATACGCAAGTGATATTCAGGCTCTTGATGAGCTGCTACAATAGTTCAGGGCATGAAACAGACATTGCAATTCTGGAGCACTCTGGAGGAAGACCAGAAGCAAATTTGGTGAAATCAAGAATGACCTCACATTTGCACCTACACTACAAGGAGAGAGAAATCTCTTATTTCTCCACTCTCCATCTTTACTGCATTGGAAGATTGTGCCCTAGCGACCTTGTTAAGTGTGGCTCATTCTCTTTTGAAGACTAAACCCTTTTTGGGATTCATTCTGTTTCAGCATGATTTCTCATAGGCTAATGTGATAGTTTTGGACAACAAAATCCGTTCATATGACTAATGGAGCCTTTGTGGTATGATTTGAGATTCATTCTGTTCTGTAGATCCTATCTATGAAATAGATAAAAAATACTTTAAAAAAATATTTACCCATTACCTGCATTAGAGTGCTGGGATATATTTTCCATGTAGGAAGGTCAATTCTGAACTTTGTATAATAGAATTGGAGTTAACCATTATAACTACTAAGGATATTATACTTTCTGATCAACAAATTGATGAAGCCACAGAATGGTTTAGGGCAAGGATCTCCAAACTTGGCAAGTTTAAGGCTTGTGGACTTCAACTCCCAGAATTCCTGAGCTAACATGACTGGAGGAGGAGTTCTGGGAGTTGAAGTCCACAAGTCTTAAAGCTGTCAAGTTTGAAGACCCCTGGTTTAGGGGAATAACGTACAAACCAGAATATTACATTGCTGCTTAGCAATTATAACATCATCCCTGAACACGTGTTATACTGCCTATCTGTTGAAAGCACCAGTTGTATTCTTGCAAACAGGAGATGAACAGAAGTTCCTTCTTAAATCAGCTAATGTCGAATATTGCCAATAAGTGGGCTCATGCATCACTTTAGGATGTGGCGTGATTGTACCATGATTTATTGAATAAGACACAATAGTTAACTTCACATAACACTCTAAGCCAATATCAAATAAATCAGATATGTGCAATATTTTGAGCCAAAAATGAAATCAGAGCATTAGAAGAGACAGCAAGAGCCTGGGGGGAGTCTTTTTTTTTTTTTTTGCCAGGGAAAATGCCAGTTCCTCCCAGAGAAAGCAACTTAATGTAGTCCTAATAAGTTTGCATGACAGAAAGGTAGCTAGGAAAATAGGAACAGAAGTTTGAGGCTTGCCTCAGGGAATCAAATTCTTTTTATGTGTAGATCATCTTCTGTCAATAGGAAAAAAATTAACAAAAACACTTGTTGCTTAGTGTATAGATTGGAATAACCTGCTGTGGTCGACTTACCTTGGAGACATTGTTACAAAGCTTAAACTCTCATAACAGTTGTTGTTCCATCCAAGTAGTACAGCTCGTAACAATGTCAAGTACTAGACATTTAAAAGGCTAATGTAGGAGCCTTCTAAAGGATGCATTGGAACCCACTGTTATTTCTGTTGCAAATGTGTTAGAGTTCCTGCAGGACGGGTTGGCTAGAGGTCTCGCCCCCAATACCTTGAAGAGACAGGTGGCTGCCTTGGCCTCGGTGATTCCGGTCAAGGGCTCCACTACTCTGGTCCAACACCCTAGGGTGAAAGCCTTCCTTAGGGGAGCCACGAATTTGAAGCCACCGGTGGTCCACCGCTACCCCACCTGGGATTTGCCTAAGGCCCTGCAGGCACTGACTCCCCCCCCCATTTGAACCCTTGCATAAAGTCAGCCTTCACCTACTCACGTGCAAGGTGTCATTCTTGGTGGCCATTACCAGGCGTATCTCGGAGTTGGCGGCCTTATCAGGAAGGATCTGTGCGTATTCCATGCAGACAGGGTGGTTCTGCGGTTGGACCCTACCTTTCTGTCCAAGGTGAACTCTTTATTCCATTGTTCACAGGAATTGATTTTGCCTAACTTCTGTCCAGAGCCTACCCATGCACTAGAGAGAAAATGGCACACCTTGGACATTAGGAGGGCCCTCCGTATTAACATTAAAAGAACCTCTTCTCTTAGGAGGACGGAAGCCCTGTTCGTTTCCTTTCAGCCATCAACTTTGGGTCGCAGAGTGATACCTTCCACAGTGGGTCTCTGGCTCAGAGCCTGCATTGCAAAGGCCTATGAGTTACAGAGCCTTCCTGTACCCAGGAGAATCACTGTGCACTCAACCAGAAGTGCAGCAACCACCGCAGCCTGGGCAATGCAGGCATCGATTCTGGACATTTGTAGAGCTGTGACCTGGTCATTGGTGACCCCATTCATAAGACATTACAAAATTGACTCCTTTGCCTCAGCAGAGGTGTCCTTTGGAAGACGAGTCCTGCAGGGTGTTCAAGCAGAGGTGGGGACCTCCGACCAATTCAGATCCCACCCGTAGGACAGCCATCAGCCAGCTTTGGTATGTCCCATCCTGGATTCTCCCTTCGGCTCAGTGGAGAAGGGGTGCTGGTCCTACCTGAACACTTCTTCTTGGGGAGTTGAAGGGAGAATCCAGTCCCACCCTGTATTCTGTCAGGTCGGAGTAGATAGGAAATGTCCCTTTTTTTCGCAGTATCAACCAAGCTATCAATTTGAGGATGAGGAGCAACTGAATTCGCTTTGACGTCGTTCAGAACTGGGGACCATTACCAGGGGGTGTGTCCTCAATTTTTCAACTCAGTCTGCAGAGCTAGGAGACTAGAGACTACCCATCCTGGATTCTCCCTTCGGTTCCCCGAGAAGAAGCGTTCAGATAGGACCAACGCCCGTTTGGTCTGGGGGTTAAGACATCAGGCTAGAAGCCAGGAGACTGTGAGTTCTAGTCCTCTTAGACACAAAGCCAGTTGGATGACCTTGTCACTCTTTAGTGCAAAGAAGAAGAGAATGGCAAACCACTTCCAGAACCTTTGCCAAGAAAACTGCAGGGACTTGTCCAGGAAGTTGTGAGAAGTTAACAGATATACACAAATGGTCAATAACATTGGACCCAAGATCACCACAGAATCTCTTAATTGTAGATTTTAAGAGCTACTATGAGCCTTTTAAATACAATTTACCATGTTTTCTTTCTGTTTATTGCACCAAGCATCCCCTGGTCATTTTGCTGTTGCAAGATCTTGACTTTTTTGCCTGATCTGCAGACAGTTGAATGACTTTATTTTCTTGCTGGCTTGCTTGGTTCTGGATGAGAATTACAAATGATTGGCATAATAGACTTCTGGCACAGCAAAGGCAAAGGAATTAAAGACCATGGATTTGGAGCTGCAAAAAATGTTTCCAGGCAACAGGATTAAATAATGTGCCAAGACAACCTTAAAATAATATCTAAACAGCCTAAAAAAATAGATAATTAATGGAGACATTTGAAAGTAGTAATCTAATTTAAAGTTTTCGTGATTATTTCAAGATTTTGAATTACGTTCAGGATTTAAAATTAGCAACAGGTTTTTCTCTTTTCACTTTCAGAAAATCTGAAATGATCTACAAACTGTATCAATGAATTTAACTAGCAGCAGTTCTTAAGCAAGTTTGTCCTTTCCTCTTTAGCTTTAAAAAGCCCACACATCTTAAAATTGCTGAGGTTGAGAAATTGTGTATTAATAAATTCTTACAAGTAAATCTACTAAATAGATTTTTACTATATGTTGGTCTTTGTAATAAAAAATTGATCTGATACTCCTTTAGCAGAACATATGTTCCTTTTACTGCATTGCTTTGTGGTTGTTTCCTGCTTTGTCAATTTGCTGATTTACCTGCATGCCTTTCCTTCTCACCTCGGACTGCCAGTGAGCATCTATATCTAAGCCCATAAAATAAGTAAATCTAGTAGTCACACCAATCTAATTATAAAACATCTTGAGATACATTGACTACCCTGTGTGGGACTGAAAATTGTAGTCAAGGTAACCATTCGTTTATTGGGAGCATGCCACATTTGTGCATATGTGTGAATCTGTGAGAATTTTGTGTGAAATTGAGAGCTAAAAGGACATTGTTGAAGTAGCTATAAAATATAGGCTCATTGGAAACATTTTGATCCTTCCAGAGGCTGTTTCATTGGGCTTCTTTGAAGAATAATGCCGTTCAGTACAATTTTGTGGGTGGTCTGCACACTATTTAAAATCATATGGGTTAAATTATACAAGGGATTTTAGAAGAAGAGACACATTTGGAAGTGTTTGCTGGTAAAGCCTCCAATAGGTATTACTTACACCACCTCCCTAGATGCATATATTAACTCTTAACTAGATATAAATAAATGTCTAAACATTCTTAGTATTGTGATGAATTCTTAGGTGTCGGAGAAGATAGATGAGGCCCCTTAGAGTACAGCTACAATGGTTAAAAGCTCAGGATTGAAAAGATCGAAAGAGTAAGTGAGCACTTTGGTTTTAATAATAACTAAGTCTTTTAGGGCTAATGAATCACAAGGACTAGAGCTTTATGAGTAAAGGTAATGTATACAAATTGATCATATTAAAACAAATGTGAGGGTGTATTGTAAGCAAACCTAATCCTCTATCAGTGTTTCCTCTTCTTGTGGATCATTTGTCTTTGGAAGCATCACCCTAAAAGCATATGTTGCTGGTTCATCAACTAAATTTTTTTCTGATAGTTTTTTCTACAATAATTTCTGAAAAACAAGAACAGTGAAGAAATACACCTGTTGGCTTGTGCAAAAATGATAATTATGTTTCATATCACTGGCAACTGAGGAGAATACTTGAGGTAAAACCTGTGATTTGTTGTCCAGCACATTGGCGTTATCTGCCATTAGGTACAATATTTCCATACGGCTTTACAACTTCTTTATTAATTCATACTATGATAATCGTATGGAATTTTCAGAAATATGGAATGTTAAAAAACCTCAAACAGAAAATGCCTGCAGCATGGATGGGTCTCACATAATAGTAGAAAACCTCTGAAATCAATTTTTGCTACATAAAGCAAACATACACACAAAATCAATATTTTCTCTCTTCAAAGAGGGAGAAAATATTTTACTGGCAACTTTTTAAAATAGCAATTACAGAGTATTCACTTTAAATGATCTTAGAAAGTGAGAAAAACTTATTTAGGAAGACCAGACCAACCTCATCTTTCAAAATACAGAATAATATGTCCATTTAAACAATACCTTGTTTAGTTAAAATATCTTTTACATTGAAAACTGAGGGTTTGCCATCATTAACTTTCCATTCATTTGTACAGGCAGTCCCTGGGTTAAAAATATCTGATTTATGGACAACTAATACTTAAAGCCTTAAGTATTGTCATACATAAAGCCTATTATATTAAAAATTTTAAATTAAATCAATAATTTGTAACGATGAATGTATGCAGAAGTTTGTGTTAACGCTTACAAAAACGTTGTGTAGCTTCAATAGTTTGTTGGGTCAAGGAAAGAGAACGCCATCCACCATTTTAAGTGAGACCACATTGCCATTTACACTGGGTTGAGTGTTTGCCTTTGTATTTGGCTTAATTTTTCTTCTTCTTTACTTTGTAACTATGCGTTCAAAGTGTAAATCTAATGGAAGATGACGCATCAAAGAAAAGGAAAACAATCACAATTGAAAATAAAGTGAAAATAATAAAGTGATCAGAGTGGATGATAGCATTTGAGGAAGAAAAACGGGATCTAATACCTCCAGCATCGAAAAAGGGTTTGGAAAAAGAGCTGAAACCTTTCCATTCGTTAAAGCAGGGATGGCAAAATTAGAAGAACAAGTTCCTAATTAGAGAAAGGTTCACCAAAGTGTACTGTACTGTTACCAAGGGCTTCAGCTGCTATAAGGCCATATACAACTTTGTACAACCTCTTTTAATATGTGCTTCAAGGTAAAGATAAACTATGCTGCTCAAAAAAATAAAGGGAACACTTAAACAACACAATGTAGTTCCAAGTCAATCACACTTCTGTGAAATCAAACTGTCCACTTAGGTAGCAACACTGATTGACAATCCATTTCACATGCTGTTGTGCAAATTGAATAGACAACAGGTGGAAAGCATAGGCAGTTAGCAAGACATCCCCAATAAAGGAGTGGTTCTGCAGGTGGTGACCACAGACCACTTCTCAGTTCCTATGCTTTCTGGCTGATGGTTTGGTCACTTTTGAATGCTGGCGGTGCTTTCACTCTAGTGGTAGCATGAGACGGAGTCTACAACCCACACAAGTGGCTCAGGTAGTGCAGCTCATCCAGGATGGCACATCAATGCGAGCTGTGGCAAGAAAGTTTGCTGTGTCTGTCAGCATAGTGTCCAGAGCATGGAGGCTCTACCAGGAGACAGACCAGTACATCAGGAGACGTGGAGGAGGCCGTAGGAGGGCAACAACCCAGCATCAGGACCCCTACCTCCACCTTTGTGCAAGGAGGGACAGGAGGAGCACTGCCAGAGCCCTGCAAAATGACCTCCAGCGGGCCACAAATGTGCATGTGGCTGCTCAAACGGTCAGAAACAGACTCCATGAGGGTAGTATGAGAGCCCGACGTCCACAGGTAGGGGTTGCGCTTACAGCCCAACACCGTGCAGGACGTTTGGCATTTGCCAGAGAACACCAAGCTTGGCAAATTCGCCACTGGCGCCCTGTGCTCTTCACAGATGAAAGCAGGTTCACACTGAGCACATGTGACAGACGTGACAGGGTCTGGAGACGCCGTGGAGAACGTTCTGCTGCCTGCAACATCCTCCAGCATGACCGGTTTGGCAGTGGGTCAGTAATGGTGTGGGGTAGCATTTCTTTAGGGGGCCACACAGCCCTCCATGTGCTTGCCAGAGGTAGCCTGACTGCCATTAGGTACCAAGATGAGATCCTCAGACCCCTTGTGAGACCATATGCTGGTGTGGTTGGCCCTGGGTTCCTCCTAATACAAGACAATGCTAGACCTCATGTGGCTGGAGTGTGTCAGCAGTTCCTGCAAGACGAAGGCATTGATGCTATGGACTGGCCCTCCCGTTCCCCAGACCTGAATCCAATTGAGCACATCTGAGACATTATGTCTCGCTCCATCCACCAATGCCACGTTGCACCACAGACTGTCCAGGAGTTGGGGGATGCTTTAGTCCAGGTGTGGGAGGAGATCCCTCAGGAGACCATCCGCCACCTCATCAGGAGCATGCCCAGGCATTGTAGGGAGGTCATACAGGCACGTGGAGGCCACACACACGACTGAGCCTCATTTTGACTTGTTTTAAGGACATGACATCAAAGCTGGATCAGCCTGTAGTGTTTTTTTTTTTTCACTTTAATTTCCATGGGTTGCTAAATTTGATTTCCATTGATAATTTTTGTGTGATTTTGTTGTCAGCACATTCAACTATGTAATGAACAAAGTATTTAATAAGAATATTTCATTCATTCAAGATCTAGGATGTCTTATTTTTGTGTTCCCTTTATTTTTTTGAGCAGTGTATATACTAATATACAGCTGATGGTAAATAAGAACTATATCTACCTGTTCTTACTTGCCCACAAATGTTACTTAAAGACAAATTTAGGAACATATCACATTTGTAACTCAGAGACTGCCTGTAATCTGAAATCATAAATTCACCTATCGAACAAAATTGTGTAATGTACCTGTTCTTTGTCTCTCTCTTAGATTGAATCCCTACACTTAACTGCTATGGCCATGGTCTTTGTCTTGCTCTGCTTCATCTTTCACAATCACTGTAGAATGAATTCTGACCCTTTTATTTATTTATTTAATTTTATTTATTAAATTTATATACAACATATCTATCAAAATGACTCTGAACTGCTTATAACATTTGACTTTGGAAAAGTTATTTCTATTTCTTCATTAGGAATCTTCAGTATTTGATTGTTGTTCTACTTTGAATCAAATCAAATTGTCAAGCATGGACCTTGAATTCAGTTTTAATACTGATCAAATCAAATCTGATTTAAACACTGAAAAGCAAGTCTGCTGTCATTTTACCCTAAGTTTAAATTAAGCACAGATACCTTTTTAGCTACTTGCTTTTAATACAAGGATAATGCAGTTCTGTTTCATATTGATCAAGACAATGCTGGCTACACTTGTTGGCTGGCAATATCTTTCTGTAATAACAGGGCTGATAATGTTATTCAGGAAAAGAACAGTCAAATGTATCGAGCTCTTTGTTGATTTATGGCTGTATATTATTTATTAGTATTAGGACCACAACAGCCACTTTGGTTCACATTGTGTATAACAAGGATGGGCAACAGGCTCAGTGGTACCTTGGAGTGCCTGCCATTCTGTTGTGTGTTAGATTGCCACTATCTTAGTGGAACATTGCTAAATTGTAGAAATAAATTTTATACATTGTTGTTTCAATGAGCAAGAGAATAGCCCCTGAAAGTCATTTTATTGGGGGAGGAGAAAACCCCTATAATAAAAGGAAGGAATTTCAGTACTGCACCTTTATTATAATCATAGCTAAATTCCTGTAATAAAAAACTTTCACAGCAGAAAGATTGCATATCTTTAGTAAAAAAAAACCAGAAGCAACTTCTTTTCTTTACTTACAAGTAATAGAGAATGATGAATTTGACTGACTCTTCACAACCACTGTTCTTCCTGAAGTATCTCTCTTACCCTGGAAGAAGTCTGGCTTGAAACAAACACCTCTCCCAATGTGTGGAGCATAGTGGCCTATAAATGGCTAAGGACTGGAGGAGAGGGGCTATGCTGACAGTATCCTAAAATGGTCCATATGTATACAAGAGAGAACACTTTCCTTAAAAGTTAAATCCTCTCACATAAAAGAATATGTCATAACCTTACCATGGAGAAAATATTTTTAGAATAACTTGGATGCCTTGATAACAGTAGACTGTTCGTAATATTAAAACTTGAGGGAGTTGGGGGAATAATTGGACATGAATATTGGATGTCATGGATCTAACGAGTATGCTTTTTAGAGATAACCAGGAAGAAAAATAGATAAATCGACAGTAGTCAAAACTAGTTTATTTCTGTGGTTGCCAAAGGGTGATTAAAAATAGACAATAGTCAAAAACGAGTTTATTTTTGTGGTTGCCAAAGGGTGATTGAGATGGTAGGATGAAAGATTGGAACTTTCAACCTGCTACTCCTACAAAGCCTCCTATCTTCACATTTCATCTTGGTTTCTGGCTTGATGTTTACTGCTGTTATCACCTATTGAGCTTTGTCAATATATGGCAAAGATAGGGCTTTATAAAAATCCATTATCTGTTTTCTGATTTTTTTTAAAATTAGAAAACAGTGATGTAGCACCATCTCCTGAAACATATAGCCAGCAGAATCCTTCCCTTTTTGGGGGAAATAGACCATTCTTGCAAGCAAGCACTAAAATCAATTTTAAAAAATGAATGTAAAAAAACATTACTTTTTAGTTTTAATTGACTATAGCATATAGTCAATTGTGAAGCATTCAGTGGCAAGGCTGATGAAATATAGTGCAATTTAAATAGGCCACAATTTAAAAAGTTCTTCCATCAAAGGGTATAAAGGAAATATAAGATTTTAGACAAATGGCAAGATGATGCTTGGTCCAATTATATTTTAGGACCTTGCTATGAGAAGGTTTTAAATTGCATGTATCTCTGCAAAATATTGTGGTATAAAAACATTGTAAATAAATAAAAGCACACAATTACTGAGCTGGTATGTAGAATACATGCACCAAACTCAAAATATTAGACTTAAGTCCACATAGTCAAAATAGAAATGAACTGTATGCAGCATTTTTAGCTGCATATTTTTCATCTATTCTTTTAGAAAAAAAGACAAAAACAGATATCCCTCTGTTTTAAATTATCCCTGGAGTCCCGTTCCCTCCCCCCCTCCCCCCCAGTTCCACTGCAGTTGATTAGGAAAGAAGGAAAGAAGGCCCTCTCTCTTCCTCAGCTTCAGTTTCCGGCTTATCTCTTTAATTTTAAAAAGACCAACACATTTTCTACCTAGACAAAAGGTAGAATGTTGGGGGATAATCTCCTTGATATGTGAACTCAACTCTGCCTCCTCAGCTTGAATGTTGATTGAAATTGAGAGCCTGCCTCTCAAGCAAGGCCTTGCCCACTAATTTCACTATGGTGGTTATATTGCAAAGAATACATTTGTATTATTCCCGAGGCATCTTGAGCAACTTCTATGCAAAATGTTTTCGTATTTTCATAAGGGCAGCCAGGAGATTGATATGCAATGTAGGTTGTTGAATTTGTTGGCTAGGCAGATTGTTGACTCACTCCAATTCTTTTGTTAAGGTCTTTCTCTGTGTGTTTGCTTCTGATGCTTCAGCCTGATGAATGAGAATAATGCCCCGTGAGCTTCAAATCTCTGTGCTTTTCTGTCCCAGCAGGAGAGAAGCTTTTATTTTTATGTAAACACATTCTCACATAAAAAGTTTTATTTTTGGTTTAGCATTACAGCTAAATAGACAAGTTACATTGTACAGTATTTAAGCTGTGTAGATTTTTTTTTAACAACCCAAGGAATTCGCCTGGCTTGTTTCAAGCAAATCCGTTTAATAATTTGGACTAATGCAAACCCCAGTTTTAAAGTTGAAATTTCAAATTCTTCCATCTCACTAGACCAAAGAAAAGAGTCCTGTCACATTAAAATGTGCTCTGTGATTATTTTATTTATTTTATTAAATTTGACTTCCAGACAATTTTGGGCAGCTTATATCCAATAATTTGAACATTAGCATATTGAAACAGTGAAAAAGTATTAATTATCCAATAATACAAACAATTAAGTCCCTTTAAAAGTAAAGGAGAATTGTTGCAGCATTAGACATTTCAATTTGATATACCACAGTCTTATAATCAGTTAGAAAGGAAAGGACTTTCGGATTCAGCAGGCCTTTTCTGATAAAACAATATCAGGTCTAAATTAATACTACCTATAATGTATTACAGTAGTGTTAAATGAGCTTGTTAACAACAGTTGCATTACTTAGCTCAGTTCCTCTTATTTACATGTGCAATAATTGTTTCTTAGCACTGCTCTTGAGTTTTGAGGGGGGGGAAACAATATACAGGTAGTCCTTGACGTATGACAACAATTGAGCCCAAAATTTCTGTTAGTAACTGAGACAGTTGTTAGGAGAATTTTGCCCAATTTTACGACCTTTCCACATTTAACATCACACCAGTTGTTAAATTAGTTAAATGATTGTTAAATGAATCTGGCTTCCCAACTGACTTTGCTTGTCAAAGGTCGCAAAAGGTGATTGCATGAACCTGGAACACTATAACCATCATAAATATGTTGCCAAGCGTGTGTTTTATTATGTGACCATGGGAATGCTGCATTGGTCATATGAAAAACGGTCTTAAGTTACTTTTTTAATGCTTTGTAACTTTGGTTGTTAAATGAACTATTGTTAAGTCAAGGACTTTATAGTGATGATCGGTTGGTTTGAGGTCCGCGGAAAAAACTCTCTCCAGGGAATCCCCAAAGTTTGGGGACTGCTGGTTTATGTTGCTGTCCTCCCCAATCTGTGCCATGCATTCTTTTCGTGATCGTCTTGCTTGTTTTGAGCAACTAGTTGATCTCTTAATCCTAATGTGTAAGCCACTTATGATAGAGACAACACTGAAGTTGACAAATAAACTCTCAACCCACAGAAACATTCAACTATGCGTGGCATTCTATTTGAAAGAAATTTCATACTTTTAGATCCATAATGTAGATTGGGCAATCAATAAACCTCTGGAGTATTAGTAATAAATCATTCTATAATGACAATTAAATATGCCACAAGTCATTTTATTTGAACAACTTTTTGTTTAAAAGGGTGTCCTTTGAGAGCCTTAATTGAGTCGTAGAATTTGATAGAAACAATTGAGGCAGGGCCCCTGCACTTATCACTGTAGGCCTAATTATTCACATAAGAAGGTAAATTATGATGAAATGGCCTGTTGTTAATAGTTAGGGAAGGCATTTATCAAAATGCAGACATAATATACAAATTACATATTTATATGTAGAAATTGAGCTGTGTTTTTTCAATCATTTCCTTTTGTAAATTTTAGGAATATGGAAAAATAGAATGAGGAGGATTAAAAAATATCAACTAATTATCCAGCACTAATTAAATAAATCTAGCCTTTTTTTCTGAAGGCAGAATGCACTTAAAATAAGTTGCTGAACATTTTGCTTTGAGCTGTAAATTATTGTAAAATTATTCTTCATTCAGACCATAAACTATAGGGAGCTTAAGGATTCAGAATAAGAATTATGAAGAAAACTTCAAATGGACAGAGGAAAACCATAAAATTTTCAATGCTGAGTTGGGTAACAGGATTAGTTAGTAACTGGGCAGAAAATTCTACACACACACACACACACACACACACACACACACACACACACACACGCACGTGTGTGTACATACAGAATATATTCTTGTTTTAGCAAGTTGCTTACAGATATATTTTTGTGCAGAACAAGATGTGAAAAAAAACTATTGAAAGAAAAGACACGTCTACTGCAGAGCTACTGTTTTCATTGTGGTACAGCAGTAGTAGCTGTATCACCCATGCTGACTGTGCTTATCCAATTCAACTGTGCAATTCAATAGGTGGTAGCATTTGGAATAAATGACAGTGATTGTGTATCTGCACAATGCCACCTGTAAGCTACATTACAAAGCAAACCTATGTTCCTCCTTGACTGTGCTCTGTAGTGATTTAACGTTTCCATGCTGAGCAGGCTAGCAGAACAGAAATTAGAAGCAAACAAATGTAGGTGGTCTAGAAATTAAGGGATTTTAAATTTGCTGGGTGTTAGGTCAATAGAGGTAAGGATTTGGTAGATCAGACCTGGGCATTTTATGACCTACGAGCTACATTTGGCCCACAGGCAATCCCAGTATAGCCCAGGGCATTGGTAATGGGGGATGGGATATTGTTAGGGGCTGGGACATCAGCATGAAATCAGCATTGGAGCATCGGAGGGTGTGGCAGAGGTGCAGCAACCTGTCTTAACGCATGGGGCTGATGGGCACTTGCCTGTGGGCCCCACAACCATAGGGACCCCATACGAATCTGTGTATGTTAACCCTTCAGTGCATCTTGTATCGTATAAATACAGCAGCATTTATTACATTTTACTGCATTTTTATTAATACCAACATAGAAATTACATTTAATTTTATCGACATTTACATTTTTCTGCTAGTATTTGTCATAGGGGCCCCAGTACACTGCTTTGCCTGGGGCCCATAATGCTTTTAAAATAGCCCTGGCAGCAGCAGTGAGGGGGTTTGGGACAGCAGAAGGAGCAGAGAAGCAGAGCAGGGAGTGGGGCATAAGCCCTCTACAACATTCCCAGTTTCTCATAAATTTCCCCTTGGAAAATTTAATTGCCTAGCCATGCAGTAGATTCTCATTTTGCAGTAGATTCTCATCTTCCTGGACCTTTGAAGGTCTTTTTGAGGCAAGTATTTCCTCACTTTAAAAAGAACCAATAAAGGTCTGTTTTCTGGACAATCTGGATGAGTACATTCTGAATTAGCATGGAATATTCCAGCTTTTTATGACAAATTTCTATGTTATAGATTTTATATATCTACCACTATTTTAAAAAGAGATCTGCTTCCATTGTTAATGCTACTTGAACATTGTAGAGTTATTACCATTACTTTTTTTCTATCACATATAGCATATCAACTAATGCACCATATTCATATGCATATTCATATAAGATTTTTCCAGTTTATAAATTCATTTGTTAGATTTCAGTAGAATTAATTTATGAGTGATATCTATTTGATTTTAATGAGAGATTGGCTTAAGTTTTATGTCAGAAAAAATGGCTGGACTGAAAAATCTGGAGATCTTAAAAACACTCAGAGACAGCGAAACAATTTCAGTAAATCTCCTTGCAGTTGTTCCCATACTTGTTGGTTTACCTATAAGCTGTTTAATTTTATTGACTAAATATAAGTATGAATGTAAATATATTTCAGAATCAATTGCTCCTTGCAATCTGAGCATGTTCTTCATTATGAATATAGAATATGAATATTGAAACACAGATTTGATTATGTACTTCTCTTTCAATTTTCCAGCTAGCCAAAAAAATTCGGGAAAAATTTAACCGTTACCTGGATGTGGTAAATAGAAACAAGCATGTGGTGGAAGCTTCATACACTGCTCATTTGACTTCTCCTCTCACAGCAATTCAGGACTGTTGCACCATTCCACCATCTATGATGGAGTAAGTATTCAAATATTTTCTATTGAAGATGGAAAAAGCCTTTTGTTTGTTTGTTTGGTGGTCATTGGATCTGATATTAGATCAAGAAGATCTATATTAAGAAAGAACAAAGAAGGCCATGTTTAAAGTATAAAGGCTTTGAGAAGAAATTTCAGAAGTGGTTCCACATTGAATGTTAATAGCATGGGAATAACGAACAAGGAAAAATGGTATGGGGTTATGGTTATGATCTCTCTGGATGAGTTTCTGAAAGAAATCTATACAGTTTATATGGTATGGAATAAATTATATACATTTATATCGAGCATCTGGGATGAAATCAGGTATTTTTCATGTGCACTTCCTTCTTTTTTTGTACCTACCCGATAGGCTTTATTAGTCATAGGAGAAAAGGAGTAATGCTAGTGATGGAATTTGGGTTTTACTTGCAAATACATGAATTATTGTATAATAGCGCAATTAAAATATTGTGTCAAGGACTTGTGTAAATATGATAGCAAGGAAAATATATTGATCCTGGGGTGTAAATATAAGGACTATATTACTATTATTATCAGCTGAACTCAACCCACTGCAGAATAAAAGCCTGTTCATTGAATGTTATGGATCACTATCTATGCTGATCCAATGCAGGATGGTAGATCATTATTTTTTACTTCCCAGATTAGGCCTGAAAAAAGTGACTTTCCTAAAGTCAGCAATATGGCTTCTATGTCTAAAAGAGAATTATAATCTGGATCTCCCCAGTTACAGCCAGCACCTTAATTACTATACCGCACTAATTCTCAAGGAATAGAAATATGTATCTTTCTATCTGACAGTCAACCAACCAATCAGTCAGTCAGTCACAAGCCCTAATATATAGCAAACAGTTGCTTGAGGAAATAACGATTAGTGCTGGTTATTTTAAAATAATGCTAACCTGAATGTGGGAAAAACTGTTATATTATCAGTCCACAAAAAATATCTACTGTATAAACAGGTAATGCAGGTGGTCCTCGGGTCACAGTGACAATTGGGACAGAATGCAGAATGCAAAGAATGCAGTCGTAAGGGGTGTCACATGACTCAATTCTTTAGCAACAGCAATCCTGGCAGTCAGGGTTGCTCAGGATTGTGTGGTTCTTAAACAAGAAAAAGCAGGAATCCTAGGCAAGGCACGTATGTGGTGTAGTGGTGGTGTGGGCAGGTGCTATGGAGTGTGGGAAGGTTGGCAGAGGTCATGGGCAGATGATACAGAATGCAGGCAGATGGGAGTGTGACAAGAAGTATGAGATCCTTTTTCCAATACGTTTTTTTCTAGGGGGGAAAAGTGGCATAAGCAACTTACGGGAACGACTTTGCTTATGGGTAGCTGGCAGGGAAGCTCACATACAGCAATCATGGTATTGTGCAATACTGCAACTGTTGTAAGTGCAAGCTGGTTGCCTTATGCCCAAATTGTGACCATGCAACTATAGGGGTACTGCAACAGCTGAAACGTTGAGAACTCGGCATAAGTACCACTACCTTAAGTTGTATGAAAAAACTCACTAAATCCATAGTTTACATTAAAGGTTTTGCCCTACCTTGCTTAAGCACATTATTTAGTACCAAAAGTGGCTTCCACATGTTTAAATATTATTAGTAGGCATTAAGGAAATTATACACCTCTTATTGCAGTTATATATTGCATTAATTGCCAGTGTCTGAGCGGACGTCTGCCACAAGTGAATTTCCTATAAACAAACAACTTTTATGCAGCCTTATAAAGCATGCTTCTGTTTTATTAGATGAAGACTTCCAGAATTATAATGATAAACTGCTACAAATGCAAAATTACTATAAATAATTATATTATTTGTATATATTTTAATAAACTTAAATTGGTTTATAATGGCAGTTTTGAAAAGATCAAAACTTCACCTATCACTTATTTTAAGCCATGCCAAAAATAGCAGAGTCTAATCTTAAAGGAAGTATTATTCAGGGGCGTGCTAGATGTATTCACTGAAGACTTTGAAATAGCTGTACAGAAATCAGTAAATACGTTTGAATTGTGTACATCAGTAAAATACATTTGAATTGTGTGCAGGGAATACATAACAGTTCTAAAAGTTAAGAGTAGAGTTATTTGTACCAAACTGCAGTTGTTCATTTCAGGTAGTTGTGGGCAACAACCTGTGACAATTTACAGATCTGACAAAATATTGCAAAATGGAAAGACATGAAGTACACATCTATGGGATCAATTGTGGTCTTCATTGTTTAGAAAGAACGCCGTTCCAAGTTCTCTTTTGCTCCTTAGAGTTGGAAGAGATAGCGGAGGTAGCAAGATTTGTTCTTTCTTTTTAGCCCCAGCTAATATGGGATATTCCTGTGGAGGCTCTTTTTTTCCCCTTAGGAAAATTGATAAAACTCTGCTGAATGCTTCATAGATATTTTCTTTTGAGTGCTCAGTGCATTTAAGAGGCACTGTTTTTTATTATCAAACCCAGTGTTGATTCCTTGGCAACTGCATGGTTAAATTCATGCAAGTTTCTTGACAACATTTTCAGAAATGTTTTACATTTGCTATCCTTACATCAATGATAGGCAACTAGGGCCCCTTTATGGCCTTTGGACTTCAACTCCCAGAATTCCAGAACTGACTTTTAGCCACTTTTAGCCACTATAAGGAGTTGTGCAGTGGCCTAGAGGTGGAGCTCTCACCTCACGATCAGGAGGCTGTGAGTTCAATCCAAGGAAGTGGCAGATATTTCTCTCTCAGTAATTATCTGCTGTGAACTCTGTATTGGCAACAGGAAGGGCATCCGGCCAGGAAACACTCTGCTCCATGCAGTTGCCCCGACTCTACCTCAGTGCAAGGGATTACAGGATCATTAGAAGAACCCCCTTCCCCCAAAAAACTTTTAGCCACTACTTCAGAAGGGCTATCATGTTTAGTATAAATCTATTTAAAACTGTTAAATATCTTAAAATAATTATTGAGAACTTTAAAAATTGCCAGCATATTCAATCCTTAGTAACTCATACATTCAACTTTCATGTGCCTAAACTTTGTTTTCTTGTTTTAATTAATTTTAGTGTTTTTCTTTCTAAAGATTCCTCTTAAGGATTGCTTTTATTTATTTATCTTACTTGATGAAAAAATTGCACTGGAGAAATATTTACCTCTATAACTTGGTCACTCTGCCTTGAATACGTTTACATGTAATATTTACATAGGTTAACCTATAGATCTATTTTTGAAGATCATATACGATAATTCCTTTAGAAAGTGACCTAGCTCACTTTCATAAAATAACTGCTTAAATATTTGCTATTGCAGCTTTAGCTTTATCGCAGCTCTTTCTTTTGTTTACCTGTCCTCTCCTGGGCTGTGAAATGGAGAGATAAGGAAATTCCTATCTTTCAAGTTGTTTGTGCGGTTACATTGTCAGGAATGCTAAAATGGTTTGGTTTTAGTACAAGATATTCTTAACAGTATACAAAGTTACTTGCAAAAATTAGGAAAGTCTAGTGATCTTGTAGAGGGGGGGTATATATTAGATACAAATTAAATTATAGTAATTAGTAACTACTGAATATGTTCGAAGGTATTTCTGGATGTATGTAAAATTTAGGAAAGGGTGTGATTGGCAATATTTAGCAAAGAATACAATAATGCCACTGCAGTGTTACATTACTTTCTTTCAGCTCTTCCTAATTGCTAAATGAATTTGATAATACAACAGAATTCCTATTATCAGATGTTCTCATGCAGAATTCAGTATCAGGATAATGCCACAGAACTGCATTTCTTATATTCAGTGTTTGGGTAAACCATGAGTTAGTCGGATGAATTTTGGTTATGTGCCTTCAAAGCAGGCCTCCATTATTAGCTTAGATTAAGACTCAGTTGGAACTTTTCAAAAATGCTGTTTGCTTTATATATTTTAGTTCTGCAGTATGCAAATAAAATATTGATTACAAGAACATGGCTGGCCATTAATAAAACATATTAGCTTCAGCACTCTAAAGAAAACTGTGGTTTCTGAATGACCTTGTTCTGCAGCTGGTATTGGGGAACACGAGAATGAAGTGTATTCATGAGAAATTGACAGAAAATATGGCAAAATAACAGGGGATCTTAATATAGTAACCACATTCAGCTGATGACTAGCATTTTATATGCCCATTTCTCTTTCTTCATTTTATAAAACTGAAACTGCATATAAGTTGATTTATTTGTGAATAGTGAATAAAATCCAGTTGGCGCTTACACGAACACTATTTTGATGTAAGATTCAAAGCTTCTGCAAATTTATTTTATCTTCTCCATTTGCTGATCTTCTGCTTGTAAATCTTGTTGAAGGAGAATAAAAATGACTGCTGCCTGATGGGAATTAAATGTCTGAAGTTCAAAGCGCTTTGCACATCAGAGCAAACGTCAATCAAATGAACATCTTGCAAGCTAGGCAGGGAGCGAATTTCTCCATGGGGAAGAGATCAAAGGGGGAGTCACAGTTCTGTTTCCCCCCCTCGGGATGCAGTTTCGACCAGTTGTTCATTAAAGTGAATCCAGAAGGAAGAGTTTTCATATACTATAGTATAGAGAAAGAAAAGTAGAAGAGAAGACAATTTGGGGTGGAGCTGGATGTTTTTTCCTCTTGAAGCCAACATTAAGCATCATTTCAAATTGCACAGACTCTTTACCACCAACACATCCTCTCCCATTGTTTTAAAAAGGTACATGTTGAATTTTTACTAATAACTTTCTGTGATAAATCTATATTTTATTAATGAACAGAGAATAACTCCTTCATCAGTCTACATTCTACATTTAAATGCTGTAGATTGAGAATAGATTGCATGTTGATGCAATAAACATACACTTATTATATAAACACTTTTTAGGGTTTGTAAATAAACCACCTTTCAGGACAAAAGATATACTTAATTATTCATTCAGGTTTTAGCCAGAGGTGTTAAACAGTTTACAGTTTAGTAAATATGATATAGTAGCTTGATGAGTTATACTCTAGATTTCCTTTTAGTAAGAACAGTTTTGGGGATGCAAAAAAGTTCCTAGAGGAATCTCCAGCACATCATGCTAACTGTTAAGGGAACATTTAATCCCAACAAGATAAATTTGATTTAACTCTAAGTAAACTTGAGTAGGCTGAGGAATGCATGGCTCATTTTTATTCAGTCAGTTCTTACATGAATATAACCATAATAACGTTGGAATGTGCAAATAGATCACTGAGAGTTTATTATCTGCAAAGTGATATTGTAAAAGAAAAAAAAATTAATTAAATGTATATGCTGCCCACCTTAGCATTTCCTTCCTTCTTTGTAATATCATTTGAAGATGAATAAATGTATAAAAGTCTGGAAATATTTATGATTTTATTCTGTTGTCAGCATATTCTTTCTCCATTCCTCATGGACTGTATGTCTTCCTTGCTGTTCCAAACATTCATGCATACAGTAGTGGGATTCAAAAAATTTTACGACTAGTTCTGTGGGCGTGGCTTGGTGAATGTGGCGTGGCTTGGTGGGCATGGCAGGGGAAGGATACTGTAAAATCTCCATTCCCACCCCACTCCAGGGGGAGGATACTGCAAAATCCCATTCCCTCCCTACTCCACTAACCTGCCTTCCAGCTCCGTTCTCCTGTGCAGGCAACAAAAGAAGACCCAGCCAATCAGCTGGGATTTGGGATGCAGAGAATAGATGGGGGTGGGGCCAGTCAGAGGTGGTATTTGACGGTTCTCCGAACTACTCAAAATTTGCGCTACTGGTTCTCCCTAGCTGGTCAGAACCTGCTGAATACCACCTCTGCATGCATACCATTTCTGCACATCCATTTTGGTATGTGTTTTTGTTATAACACCACATAAAAGCCACCACCATGCTCTCTCATCCATACCCACCAAAAGATGTAAACCTGCTCTTTATTTTGGGTGTGTGTGTGGGGAAATCTTTCTCTCCAAAGAAGATTTTAGGTTTGATCTGGGCAAAGCATGGATGCTGGGTTGTTGTTGTTTTTTTGTATCAGGGATGAAATAATAAAACCCCTCTTATTTTTCCAATTTGCTTGTTCTCCTATAGGCTGCAACTTTCAGTTGAAAGACCTTTCCCAACAGAGACTTGTAGATAAGGAGTCTAGAAATCTCTGTAAATGCCAAAGAGTCTTGTACCTCTCATACTATGACCTAAATCTGGATTTGATGCTTTGGTTGCAACTTGCTACACATCTCTGCTAGTAAAAGAAGAAATACCTTCCTCTGAAGAAGGAAAATTTGGGTCAAAGTGAAGAAGCCCATACAGCTGGAATATCCCCCATCTTTCTGCAGAACAATTATACCACCTAAACGAAAATGATGAATTGTAGAATTTGCTACAACTTAAAGCTTTCCTTCCTTCAAATGTGGCTGATTTGGTGCTGTTTGCCATTTATTTGATGTCTGTTTCCAAGATGCTTCTGTGTTTGTAAATCAAGTTGACCAGTCTTCTCGATATTTAAGGCTGTTCGCAGTGATGGGAAAAAAAAGCCCTGTCTGTCCCTATAAAAATTTGAAAGCAAGTATACAAGCTTATTTGTCTAATTTATTTTTCTCTTGGGCTCATTTCAGGTTTGATGGCAATTTTAACACTAACGTGTCTAGAACCATTAGCTGTGATAGATTGTCCACCACCGTGAGTAGCAGAGCATTCAATCCTGGGCGTGATTTAAATTCCGGTAGGTAAAGCATCTGTTTTGCAGAAGTTGCTGTATTTTACTACCAAATCTTCAGACCAAGTGCCATAGCAACCTAGTTTCACCCCCCCTCTAAACCCACTACATTGTTTTTCACTTAAGCTATAATGATAGAAAGTTGATTTCCTACAGTAATGGTTTTAATTATAGATTTATTTCAACATTCTATGTAAGAACTGTTGATGATTATAGCGAATTCTTTTCTCCCCTCTTTCATCTTCTATGACTGCTCTGCTATCAGTTATGTCAATTCCCAATAGCAAGAGTCCAAAATGCTTATGATCTCAGAACATTCTATCTAATGTGCAATTCTTCTACAGTCACCACCTTTAATTTTGATGTTTGAAGATGCCTTGAATCTTTTTTTTTTTTTTACTTCTTTGATACACCATGGGGTTTCTGTCATGAGAACAGATCCATTTGTTTGCTACTTTTTAAAAGAGGAAGGGTGGTCTTCCTGTTTAAGGCTGTAAGACTTTCACAAGGGATTCAACCTTTGGTTAATGTAGTCTTTACTTTTTGGCATTGCTTTCAAATGTAAATAATGGTTTTAATGTATTGTAAAGAGGGGACACTCTTTTTCATCTAATACTCTAGGTGATAGTTGTACCATGTTGCAACTTCTTTTCACTTAAAAAATCCTTTTTCTTTTCCCCATAAATGAAAATGAAGCAGAAGGCAGGATGGGGGCTGCTCAGATAAGATCAAAGCTGAAACTAAGATGTGTTAGGTTTGAGAGAATTCAATTTTCTTTACATTCCTGCTTTTACTGTGACTGATAGGGATGCTTATTTCTTACTTAGGATTTTTTTAAAAAAGACATTCTTGTGAAGATGGGCCCATTAGCAAATCAAATGGTGTTTCAATCTTGCTCTCTTTCCTTTTCTGCTTCCTGCTACCTGGACTATCCTTAATTCTTTCTTCAATGAAGGAAAATTAAGGTACCCTACAGCAGACTCTTTGATATGGAAACATCAAACTGCAGTAAAGTCATGCCCTGGCTTTAAAGTGCTTTGTTACCTTTTACTAGCTTCAGAAATGGTTATATCAACAGTAATGACTGAACATGAGAAGGGGTGGAGTTGATTATTGAAAATGGTTTGCTGGTAGATACCTCTCTGTGTCAGTTCCATTGTTTTTCATGATTCAGTATTAATATTTCCATGTCTGTTTTCAGCTGTAGTAGCCTGGTGCAGATTGTCAATCTAGCATAATCAAACTTTATAAATCAGATTGGAGAGAAAGAGGCGGGGGAGTGAGTGGGAGGGAGGGGGAGAGACAGAGACAGAGAGACAGACTCTAACTGAGTTAACACAAGTGTTCTTGAAACAGTCCCAAAAATAGATGTGCTTAACCGCTTATTAAGCCCAACCCACCAGGGATATCCTTCAAATAACACTTGCATAAGAAAAGTTCAAAAAGGTTTGCAACATCTGCATGCAAATAAAACTCCAAATGAGTCAGGGTTAAGTACATCCATTTTGCTCTAATTCTCCTGCTTCCAAAGCCTATAATATCTCATTGTAGAAGTTCTATGATGTAAAATGTTTGCCAGGGTATCAACTTTTTACATTCCTGGTTTTGGGAGTTGTACCTTAGTTTGTTTCAATGAAGCTTCAAAGGAAGCATTATGTTCCTATGAACCTGTTTTAGTGATCAGGGAGAAACGATGTAAGGACTCATCTTTTTGTTGTTCATGTTTGGAATTTGTTCTTTTCTGTATTTTTGCCTTTGAGAAGGAAAGAAAATAATTTCCCCATTCTTCAATTAAGATAAAATATTAATACATGAAATCAGTAGGGAAAACATTGTCTACTTCTTGAATAATGTGGTCACTTTTCAAAGGATAGATTGTTTCTGAAAGTTAAACAGTCTTAGAAAGTTAATTAGTTTCTTCCATATCTTTGGAAAATTCTGAGCTTTTCTCCTCTTTCCTTCAGCTAGTTTAGTTCATTTGCCTCCCCTTGGGAAAAACTACCAATTTTCTATAAAGCTGTGATTATTTTTCTATGACCACAATATACAATCTTTTGTGAGATAAGCAGGGACTATTTTAGCCGAGAAAAATATGCTTTCTTCCTCCCTTCAGGCGCACCTTTTAGCTCCCATCTCCTCAAACTACAAGAATTCCCCACAGAGATGCCTCACTTTCTTCCTTGGTGAAAACCCTAAGAGATGTGATTTAGGACTCAATTTTTCTTCATTGCACCTTCTTTAATCTTTAAAATGCAATCCTGAACTTTAATATCTTCCAATATCTACAACAAAACCAGTTTGAGGAGACATTCTTATATTCCCTAGAGACAGACAAAGGTGCTGTGAGCTAACTGTGTTTACAAGTTGTAACTATGTTTGTCAAGCTGCATTTTACTTCAAGAATCACTAACTGTGGTGTTTGATAAAACTGCTGTGATTTTTAGTTGTTATTTTATGCCAGATGATGTGAGAGCCTTGCAATAATTAATAAGCTAGAGGTTAAGCAAAGCAGATTTATTTTGTTTCTAGTGTTGGATGTTGTATAACAATATAGTGCAATAATATAGATTTTGCATGTAAATCTATCTGATAATATCTAATGACTGTCTTGTAGTCAGATTATTTCCAGGAAAAAAAAAATTCAAAACGTTTGAAGCCATAATTATGCCATTGGATTTAGATGTAGCTGTGCTGTAGAGTTGCAATGATAAGTTAAAGAGTTTACAAAAATCACGTGGAAATGATTTGTGGGCAAATAGAGTTCCTGTATTTTATGCCTAATTTTAGGAGTTCCTCATAATTGTTTTTGATCCTTTGTTTATTTTGTTTTTCCTTACTTCACTTTGAATAAATATTTATTGTCCTCTGCATGTGCAGTATATATTTACTGAATTATATCTTTAATTGATACTCTGGTGAAAAACGATGCTTACCAATTTGAGTCTCTAAATTATACAGGTAGTCCTTGAGTTATGAATGTAATGGCATCTGCCCATTCCATTCGTAACCTGAGGATTCGTGGGAGTGAATCTTGTACTTTGAATGGGATCACTCCCACCTTTCACCCATGTATTCACTATTTGAATGTGAGGCTCGTTAAGTGCACATGAGGTATTTCATGGTAGCGAAGGCCATGGGGGCCTAGTGATGGCACAGGCCACATGCCTAAGACCACCCAAGGCCACCCCAACCCTCTGAAATATCTCATGCTCCCCACAATTGCTTTTCCCCTCCACTAACCTGCTGCGGCAGGTCATTTACTGTGTGAAGATCTAGCCAGCAGTCTCCTTTCCAGGCTCTCAGCTGCATATTCCCCTCAGATGTTCTGCTCAGGCCTCCAGAGGCCTCTCCTGGCAAGTTGCAGGCCAAATTGGAGGGGTGGATCTGAACAGCAGATCCACCCCTCCAATACTCCATTTCGGCCTGCAACATGCTGGGTGAGGCCTCTGGAGGCCTGAACAGCACATTGGAGGGACAGATCCATCACTCAGAAGCTCCATTTTGGCTGGCAACATTCAATATGAATGTTGCAGAGCCTTTGCAGTTGTTTGTAAGGGCGAATAACTACCACGGTGCTGCAAGATTCGTAGTTTCGGAATGTGTTCATAAACCCTAGGGGGCGCTTATCGTGTAACTTCAAACGTAAGGGAACACTCTTAACCTGGGGATTACTTGTATACAGTATATGTCCACCTATAGAAAATGGAGATATTGGTTAGGAACAAGTCCAGCAGCATCTAGAGCAGGTGTGTCCAACCTGTGGCTAACCCTGGACAACTGCTAATGTAGCTCTACAAGATAATACAAATATTAAAAGGTTTGTTATTGATGTATATTAACTATATTATATACTTTATATGCTGACAATTCCTTTTCACTCAATGTGGCCCAGTGAAGCCAAAAGACTGGTCAGTCATATTCTAGATCAGTGATGGCTAACCTTTCTGTCCTCTTGCGCCAA
This sequence comes from Notechis scutatus, assembly GCF_049901735.1. NCBI lineage: Eukaryota > Metazoa > Chordata > Lepidosauria > Squamata > Elapidae > Notechis > Notechis scutatus. The sequence continues at coordinate 69,770,345 of NC_142011.1, forward strand.
AAGTGCCCGTGCACACATGCGTGCGTGCACACGTGTGGCAGCACCCATAAGGCAATGCATGCCCCCTGCTCATGCGTGCGCATCTCCTGCACGCGCCCTGCCCCCACATATGCGCGGCAGCTGCCCGACGATCAGCATCACGGTTCTAGAGTCTTCAGATTCAAAACATACTAGACACACAACTCTTTTTAAAATCTAAAAGAAAAAAAATGAACAGAAACAAAACTAAACTAAACAAAAAGATCAAAAAGAATATGAATGAAGAAAAACAAGGGACAAAAACACAACTTTTGTCCAGTCTGGAAATGCTGTAGAACTTTTATGAGCTTGGGACTATTGGGATTAGATAGGTTAAAACCGGCTAAAGTTAAGCCAAGTGAGATAAAATTGCTGCTTGTCTAGCATGTTTTGAGTTTAAATCTTTGATGATGCTTCCCATGAAGGAGCAAGTCCATAATCAGGACTCTCTCTAAACTCATAATAGAGATTGACAAAATCATGCACAAAATGGTAGCAGTTCTTGCTTGCTATACAATTCATTCATGGTGTGAAGAGAGAACCAAAGGTGAATCATGCATAATGACAGTTTTATGAAAATAATAACATTCAAAACATAAGGATAATACTTCCAAGACCCAAAGCATACTTAAACAGATAAAAATTCATCTTCAGGGCTAACCTGTACTAAAAACAGAGCATAATTTACTTGTTGCACAAGGTTACTTTGGTAAGTTATTCTTGAATATCAGTGTTGGGTGACATAGGCTGGAAAAAGCAGTCCCTGTACCATATTTCTACATCAGTGTTCTAGAAACAATCAAAAGGAGATAGTTCCTTTAGGAGAAAGATTCCATATTGGTAGCAGAAACACGAAAAGCTTAATTCAAAAGCAAATGGTTTTTACAAATGCATTTACACATGTATTTTTGTCTGAAATGAAATAGTATGCAGACATGGTCAAACACTGATTTAACAACCAGATTTAAATTTGAATCTGCTGCCAAAGAGCACATAAACAGCTTTAATAATACTGTTATCTTGTAATTAGCAAGCTTTGCAATACAGGTTGATTTCATATTCTAATAAATATGAATCTATCAAAAATATAAAAATCATTGAAGTGGAAGATTTATTCCTTGGGTGATCTGTTGCCTAATTTTCTCTATCCAAATCTATTGCAAAAGTCGAAGTCTGGATCATTATTGACTCTATGCCATTAGCTTTTATATCTAACACTGCCATAGGTTCTTTCCAGGTTTGAAATATACTTCAACATTGCCCTTTTGGTATAAGATTGAGACTCAGTTTTCATGTCTGATCTTCCATTGCTGGAGCTTTAATCTTATAGCAAGAACAAGCAAAAAAAAAATGGTGTGCAAATTCTTGCTGAGAATGCCTAATTTATAGCATTGTTGTAATTTAGGCTTTACATTCATGCATATTTAAATAAACATGTTTCATCTCCTGAATAGTTATGCCAAAAAGGATCCACCGGTCTTGCAAAACCAAAGCCAGTTAAATTATTATGATAAATATTCTATTGCTTAACTTTGTTGTATTTATCTTACAGTTAAACAACTGATGTTTTAGTATAATATAATACATGGGTTCCTTCATGTCGAGATAGTAGGTTACCAAGGATCATTTCATGTAATACTTGGGCAACATCATAGTTTGGCTTTGTAGACATATATATTTGCTTGCACAACACTGCACCAAATCCAATTCACACTGAGGACAAGACTTCCTGCCTTTGTTTTAAATGGGAAACTCTTTCATCTTTTAGAAGTCATTGAAAGGAAGAAGTTTAGGGTGTGTATGTGTTTTTACAAACCCCTCCCTTTCTCCAGCTTATTCTTTAAAATAATCTGCTGCACTGCAAAGTTTGCGTTGATCCAATGAATGACTAGATTTTTAGCCAGGAGGCTATTGAGCTTAGCAATGGAATAGTTCAGGCAGCTCTGTCAGCAAGATAAAGCTTTAGTCAGGGTTCAACAAAGCAATTCCTCCAACAGGCATATTTCTTGGAGAGCCCTGTTTTATAAGCCAGGAAGACCCAGAATGGCTTCTCATCTGATTAAGTTGGGCTATGGGGTTGTTGTATGCTTTCCAGTGATTATACTAGTGATAGTGCAAAACAGTAAGGAGCAGGTCATTAATTCTCTCATCCTGTGTGTTCTCTGATGACATAAAGCGGGGGGGGGGGGCGCTAACGTTGGCAATTTTAAGACCTTCATTTCCCAGGATTCCTCAGGCAGGCATTCTGACTTGGGGATTTGGGGAGTTGGTCCACAGATCTTAAAGTTGCCGATGTTGGACATCTCTAACATAAAGAGTAAAGTAGCTAAGCGTCGAAAATGAGCTAGCTGGCTGCAGTTCCACTCAGTCAGGGGTGGGGAACTATGTCGCTTTTATGACTTGTGGACTTCTACTCTCAGAATTCCTGAGCTGGCTGGCTCAGGAATTCTGGGAGTTGAAGTCCACAAGTCATAAAGGGGCCATTGTTCCCCATCTCTACCCTAAGTAGTTCCACTAAGTTGCAGCAGAAGTACTGTTACTCCAGTTGTAGTTAACCTGCTGTAGAAACATAAAATAAACTATGTTTCCTTTATTAGCAGGCTTGGCATAGGGAATGTGCAGAAATATATAAGCAGACAGTACATGCTCTAATAAAACAATCATAAGTTTAACTAACTACAAAGTTTAGTTTTGTGGGTACTGCTTTCTGCTGAAATGATATAATGGAGAAGTGGTTATGTATTCTTTATCTCAGATAACTGCAGTCTCTTGGCATTTACTATCAGATCATCAGATCATAATCGTCATCTTTGAGAGAACACCTGGCTTCTGGTAATTCCAAAGAGGAGTGGGATGATACGAAAATTTTAGAAAAACCATTAGCACAAAAGAACTGGCAATTTTAGAATGATGATCTCATGGGCGTGAAAGATTACTGAGGTTGAGCTGGCTGAAGGGTAGGAGGGAGGGAAGGTGCTGTGAAGATAGATGGGTGTGCAGGAAGACCTTGGACTGATGGGAAGGCACTGAGAAAATTGGTGGATGTGCAGGAAGATCAGATTTTGTGTTGTGGGAAGACTGGTGGCAGACTACTGAGAAGGTGGGAGGTGAAGTCCCAATGAATACTTTAATGTTTGTTCAAAAAAGCATATGGATTTAATGGATACTGAGATGGGATACTGAGATGCCTAAAAAGGCATAATACTGAATTGTGTGAGAATCTTTGGTGTAATCACTACTTTTAGACCTGCCGGAGTCTAAACATATGTGTGTGTATCTAAATCAAGGTCTTTGCGATTTTCTTTTTTAGTCACTACTTTAAATATTTGGGAGTTCTTTTTTTAGAAGTCAGCGTTTAAAGGCCCCTTTAGCAGACTTTTTTTAAAAACACCTATTAAACATTATTACTTTGGGGATCAATAGTTTGTTTTAACCCTAGATGTACTGAGCATATAGGAATTCTGTTTGTAAACCTAATTTGTTTTTCTTTTATTATCATTCAGTCTAAGAAAGACTAAATAAACACGAATAAAGCTGGTATTTAAGTGGCAAAATGTATCCAACAGCTGTGTCTCATCCAGGCTCAAATATCAACTAAAATCATGTCTCACTCAATAAATTAAAAACCAAACCTTGAAAAGGTTCTGTTTGAATAATTAAGAATTTAGAAAATAAGTGAGAATGAGCAAGTAACCTGAACTTCAGTTTAGGATGAAATTCCCTAAAGCTTATATTACTTGCTTTGTTGCTTTAGTTCCTTGGATAAATTACTCTACATTTTTTCTGTACCTAACTTTGTAATTGTAAGATGAGAATAACATTGTCCCAAGTGTGCAATATGTGATTTTACATGAAAGGCGAAGAAAACTTCATCATATCTAACATCATTTTTATCTTTCTGTTTAAGAATGATATTTAATAGGTGCAGTTAATTTGAAGCTAAAATTCAAACCTTAAAACATGCCAGAAAGCCAATTTCTAGAGCTACATTCCCCTTTCATTTCAGCAAAGGAAACCCAAATCTTCTCCTTGTGGGAATTATTCTAGTGGAAAATATAAAGAAGTCGTCTGTTTCTAATGGATTTTTGACACCTGGAGAAAGAGTTATACTTGCGGAAAAGAAGAAACCTAACTATTTAAAATGGGAATGTGACAAAAGTGAGAAATGAATAAGAAACTTGATATAATATAAATATGGTTTGAACATAGATTTGAATTATTACCTACTCTTTAATGTACATTTAATGTTGTTTACAAAAGAGTTCCATTTTTATCATTTAGTAAACTAGCATAGGTATGATCTGTGAGATGTATGAGATGGAGCAAGTGGAAATATGAGGATATATTCCTACCATCTCAACTAGAGTATTCTTTCTGCAGAAGTAAGAAGTTAACCATTAGGGCAGGGGTGTCAACATCACGTCATGATAGCATCCTATGATGTATCAGAACTTTTTTCCCCCTTCGCTAAACCAGGTGTGGGCATGGCCAGCACATGACGTATCCAGCCCATGCCGGAAGTTTTGACAGCCCTGCATTAGGGTCTCAAACAGAATTTATTCCCTCATTCTCCCTCAAACAACTTATTTTCCAGCCAATATCAACTCTTGAACCCAGGGCTGCTGGGGAAAAGGCTGTATACTTTAGAATGAAATGATGGGATTAGAAGGCCTTCCTTTCTGCTATCTGTGAAGAACTCTCCTTAAGCCTGCTGATAATTAGCCACTTGCTTATTAGGTTCCTTACTTTGCCCTCTTCTTTCAGTAGCAAGACACCAAGTTGTCTTTTGGAAAGGCTGACTATGAAGTGATCAGTATCTACACAGCCATAGGAAGAAAAATGTGTAACTGTCAGCATGGACGGATCAAGGGCTGTATGAGCTGCAGAGGTCACCAGCATTTTACTGTTCCTCAACCATTTCTAAAATAGTCTTGACTGGAGAGCTTCCTTGTTCCTTTTTAACTCAACCAAATCCATTTCCCTTACAACTGTCTGCTCGTTAGTATTACAGCAAATTGAATTCTATAATAGCAGCACTGAAATAAGAGCGGATGATATAACCGCTCTTTGGAGGAACATTTTAATTCTAGTTCAGCAGCAGGAATTTAATTTCCTGTGTGTGTGTGTGTGTGTGTGTGTGTGTGTGTGTGTGTGTGTGTGTGTGTGAGAGAGAGAGAGAGAGAGAGAGAGAGAGAGAGAATGTGTTTTGTTTTTTCTCATAAAGGTTTGTAAAGTTCCTATGCTTCACATATTAGCATAATATTATCTCCCTGTTATTTTAAAATACATGTTCTGTTATAATGGTATAAAATCTGAGATACAGTATATCAAAAATTTTCCTCCAAGAAAGTCCCTGATCTTCTTTATTTCATAGGATAATTTCCAGATTTGTTGGTTTATCTCAGTATTGTGTCTTGCAGATTTGAATGTAGCCTCTGGACCATAATATTTGCTGAAAATAATAACAGTAGGAGCTATGCACTGATTTTAATGAGGGCAACACTATTAAACACATTAAAATATTATTAAACCCATGAAAATAAAGTAGGCTTATGGTTAATGGCAATTGGGCTTTTACATACAGTACGTTCCTTATGAAAGTTATCTAGAGGTGGCATCATTTCAGACAGCCTGGTGCTATAATAAGAAAACTTTTAATCAAATAACATTTAAGGTTATTTTTTTCCTTTCCTTGTAATACTGTTAATTTCTTTTCTGTTTTATTATATTTTTAATAGTCCTTGCCGACAATTTGAAATCAAATCCTGGAATCAAATGGCAGTATTTTAGTTCAGAAGAAGGTATTTTTACCGTGTTTCCAGCTCACAAATTCCGATGTAAAGGCAATTATGAACACCGCAGCAGGTATGTTTTTGATGAATTCAGTATAAGCATTTTGGAGATAAAAATACTTTTATTAGTAATGTCATTCCAGTGGAGAATTTAGATTCCAGGCATGTCAAATGACAAGATTAGCATAATGAACTCATTCAGAGTGTAGCCTTCCATCATCTCTCAATTTAAAAAAACACAGATTTTTAAAAAATTATATCCATTAACATTACAGGTAGCCTTCACTTAACAACAGTAATTAGGCCTGTAATTTCTTGTCTCTAAGTGAAGCATTCATAAAGCATCATGTCATTTGACCATTCCACTTGGCAACTGCAATTCTGGCAATCCCGGTTTTAAAGTCATTAAGTGAGAACAGGATGGGTTGTTCATTGAGGACCTCATGGGGATGTGATTCCTGAGTTTCTGCCAGCTTCCCCATTTTTTTTGTTTGTGAGAAGATGGCAGCAAGGATCACAGATAATGATCATGTGTCCATGGGGTATGCCATGCTCAGAAATCCGGACTAGTTGCTGGGCAAACAGATCACAATGACCTGACCATGGAAGTAGTACAGTGGCTGGAACTTCAAGTACCCTGTGTTCAGTGATGTTGGCAAGTTTTGAAAGGTTATTGAATTAGTGGCCAATAAACAAAGATCACCAGTGGTCTCTTTTAGCTTTCCCAATCCAGGAGAAAATAAATGGCAACTGTTCTCTTTTTCTGTATGGTATGTTAAACATTTTTTGCTTTTTAAAAAAAGTAACAATTTTTTCAAAAGTATTTTACACAGATAAAAAACACTTGCACAGCACATCCTATATGAATTACATTCCATATTATTAATAGAAAAGTTGGCCTTGACATTATACCTTTATTCATGATGGGGAAAAAAAACCCTTAAGCCTAATGCAGCAATACAATTGTACACTTCTTGCATAGTATTTTAATATGCCAGCAATTGTATTAGATTGCATTAATTTATTTTCCTAATTTGGAATCAGTGCATCAGATGACATAGCTACATATCAGGGATATCTTACAATTCTATTTTATGAATGATTATTTTTTTAAAAAATATTATTAATGGGCAAACACTATAATTAGTTGTACTTGTACTAGCATTAAAGAATACTAAAGGCTGTATTAAGATAATCAGTATAACTCGTTCCGGTGTAGTTGGATTAAGGGCTGAGGTGACAGATTATAGATAGTATCTATATGATACCTACTTACATAGAAATAAAAGGATAAAATATAATATGATTCTGAGTAAAAATATGAAGGCCAACTTTTGGGAGAAAAATACATTTTCTTTTTTAAACGATAAAATTGGCAACATATGATTGTTCTGTATTTGTAAATACACAAATTAGAAATAAACTAAAATGTGAAAAGATAGAGACACTTGTTTGATTGCAGGTGAAACTTCAGTTTTCGTAACTCCTACTATGAAGGTTATAAAATCATAAAAATAAAGAAGTAAAAACTGGAAACTAGTGCTTAGGATTTTTTAAAAATTAGACTGGTTGGGATTTCCTGGTAAAAACGCATGCATTTTCACCCTCCCTTTTCCTCCTTGGCTTTTTTCCTAGAAGAATTAATGCATTCTGTATCTGAAGAAAATCATCTTTTGTGATATCTGCAGTGCCAATTGTTTCTTCTTTTTTCAGGTTAATTTTTTTGCCTGCATCCCTTGAGCATGCAAAGCATAGGCATGCTATATCCCTTGAGGTTCAGCAAGATGTAACTCTGCTTCAAATAAAAACTGAAAATTAATAATGGTTTAATTATCAAATATCATACATGCTGTGAAGTAACAAAGTAACTATTTACAAAGAATGCTTTTAAAAAAATGGCCATATTTTACTTCCAACATTTCCAGTTTTGAGAGTGGAGAACAGGAAACACATTTTTTTAGTTATTTAAAATTCCCAGAGATTTAATGAGAGGTCCTTGATGGTCTCTGAGCTTGGTTGTTTTCTTGCAGAGGTTTCATTACCCAAATTAGATAATATCATCATCACTAGTACTGATATTCAGGGGTGGGCTGCTGGGGTTCGCGAGAGCCCCTAGATAAGATTCTATGCAGTTCGGAGAATCCCCAAATCCCACTCCTAGCTGGCCCCACCCACACTACCTCACCCCTCTCAGGAGTCCCCACGCGGCCCGTTTTGAATGCAGGTAAGTGCAGAGCGTGCACAGAGGCTCAGGGAGGTCAAAAAACGGGCTGCCCAGAAGTTTGTGAAGGCTGGAAATTGGCCCGTTTCTGGCTTCCAGAGAGCCTCTGGAGCCCGGGGAGGCTGTTTTTGCCTTTCCAGAGGCTCGAGAAAAGCCTCCGGAGCCCGGGGAGGGCAAAAATGCTCCCCCACACAGTGGTGCAGGAGGCCAACTAGGCCATGCCCACCGTGGCCACGCCCACCCAGAAACCAAGCAGAGAACCCGTTCCTAAAATTTGTGAAGCCCACCCCTGCTGATATTACCTAGTTTCAGTAAGGAAACATCTCCAAGAAAACAACCAAGCTAAGAGAACACCAAGGACTCCTTATTTCAATCCTGAGCTACAGAGATTTTATAGCTTTACTTCTGAGTAAAAAAAAAAAACAGGCTTGCACTGTTGGCATGTCAGTCAATTTGCTGTTCAGCTAATTCTAGTCAGAACATTGTCTTCTAATATTTGAATTCTTCACCATTTTTATCTTCCCACAAATCTGGATATCTCACTATTATTGTAGCTTTTGGAAATGAGATGTTCTGGAAAACAAGCTGGTTTGCAATTTGCTGAAACCAAAATAAATCCATAAACATAAGTTTAACACACAATTAATTCAAATAATGGCTTTGGACAATGAAAGAAACTTACTGAGTTTGTTCTGTTGCAATTCTGTAACTGAGTATAAAACACAGCATCCTATAACTTCTATTTTTAGGCCTGTCTACGTCTCTACAGTTAGACCTCAGTCTAAGCATGTAGCTGTCATTATCGATCATGGAGCTTCAGTTACAGAAACACAACTGCAGATTGCTAAAGATGCAGCCCAAGTTATTCTGAACTCAATAGATGAACATGATAAGGTGAGTTAACTAGAATGATAAGTCAGAACTTAGTTTTGATCCTTCAGATGTTTGCCTAATCTCTCCCAAAGTATTGGGAGAAAGAGCAACTTTGGAAATGGGGGAATTGTGATGAATCATATGATGAATATAATTGCCCACACAAGGTGTAAAGTACCCTGTCCTCTGCTTGAAAACCCAGATATTCAGAGAGAAGGGGCAGGAATCAGCCTATCTCCATTGCCTTATGAAGCTGTAGGGTGTATTTATGCCAGTCTCAATTTGGCATAAAGAATGCCTACCCCTTTATTATCAGTGGGAAAGAAAAATAGAAACTAGCAGGTGAGATCAAATACGGAAAAAGTAAGCATATGATCTGAAAATCCTTAACCCAAGGGACTTTAGAAGTGGCAAGTGATTTGCCTCTTCACTCAACTGTTATCACATAAGCTTAAAGATTACTCAATTAATTAATTAAAATTCCTTACTTTGCTAAGGAAGTGCTCAAAGGCTATCCAGGAACCAGTACTAGTGGCTCCCCTCACTCTGTTTCTCAAGCTTCAAATATGGCAAGGGAAAAACTGAATGGATTTAAACATAATCTGGTTATCTCAGAGAAGAAGATGACTAAAAAAATAAGATGAGGCAGCTTTCACCCTTTTCATTCTGAATTTTGGAAACGGTATTGGAGGAGACTTTTAGTATGGAATGTGTATGTATTTTAGTATGGAATGTAGCCACTTGCTACACATTCTGGAGAAAAAGATTGATTTATTTTTTTCATGAGCAAGTACTAGAAAAAGGATGGTTGCTTTGAATTTCATTCAAGGGTCTCATAAAATGTAGGCTCCTCACTTGTTCCTGTTCCCTAAAATAATCTGTTCCCTAAAACAATCTGCTGTTTGCTCTATGTTTTCATTCCTAGGTTTCTGAAAGTTCAATGACAGTTTCTGATTATTATTGCAAACATTTTACACAAGAAATACTTCACTGACAAATTAAAAATGTGATTTTTCATAAATTACCCATCATTAAGTTTTACAGATACATGCCTTTAGTTTTGATTCAATAATTGAATTTTAAAATCAAATAGACCTTTCTATTGTTATTATAGTACAATGTAAAAAAAGGCAACTCTAAACAGAAGGTGATTTTCTTTTATCCTTCTTCAGATTTCTGTGTTAACTGTGGCAGACACAGTAAGAACTTGTTCTTTGGATCAGTGCTACAAGACATTTCTGTCTCCTGCTACCAGTGAGACAAAAAGGAAAATGTCCACCTTTGTTAGCAATATCAAATCATCTGACAGCCCTACCCAGCATGCAGCAGGCTTTCAGAAAGCATTTCAGTTGATGCGAAATACAAATAATAGCACTAAACTTCAAGCGAGTAAGTATATTGTTACACAAAATTAATATCTTTGTTCCTAACCTTTTTGTTCCTTTTTGGATTTGGATTTTTCTTTTTAACAGGGCAGAGGAGAAGAGAATGTCTTAAGTTCTACAAATATTACCTGTAAATGTTTTTGTTTTTAGCTTAGTCTATACAACAACCCAAAGAAACTTCATTTATTGTATTGTTATCATGTACTAATCTTTCTGTATCATTTCTCATCCCTTAATGATTACAGGATACTATTATTAATACAGAAATACAATATGATGATATATTATGGAAGTTGTTTGTGGTTCCATTTTTCCAGGGTGTTTTTCTCCCTAAACATACAGTCTTGGTCTATCCTAGTAGCCTTCCATCCAAGTACTAATAATGGACAACCTTGCCTAGTTTTTTGAGATAATCCAAGTTTAGTTATACTAATTAATATTTAAAGTTGTGCAAAGACCACATGTCTAAAGAATAATGTGGATGAATAAAATGTAGTTCCAACATAAAGCTTAGCAGTGGGCCTCATCAATGCATCTTGAAGAATTCCAGTAGTAATCCCTTTTCTTTTCTGTAATATATTGATTTAGCTACTCCAGGATGGCCTGGTAGGTTTCCAGAAGATAGGTTAATTTCTGGGAACTGTCTGATGAACCGCTGAAACAACTAGATCAATATGATCAGAAGAACAAAAGTAATATATTCTGGAATTCTCAATTCTAGAACAGTCAGTGTTGCCCATGAATCAAATTCTGAACTGGTTAGGATTGAACTCCTGGCTGTAGGTAGAGTTTGCCTGTGATACTGCATTCTAACCAGCTTTCTTAAATGTTATAGTTATGCTGGACTGTCACATTGACTGATTAAAGCTGTATAACAAAATTTTGTATAAGATTAAGCCAGAAGATGTGTATGTATTTCTGAATGCCAGTTAGAGATAATGAAAGTAGACTGTTACAGCATTTGGTATCATTAGCAATAATGATTACATTTTTCACAATGTGAAAAAGTGATCCATTGCGTACAAAAGTCGGTTGATTTGAGATCTGAAGTTTCATGATATTCAACTCTCTTTTCTTCTGACTAGATTTTTATTATTTTTATAACAAATATATAACAATTATGTACACACACATGCACTCTGGAAGTATCTCCCCTTATTTTACATAGGAGTTATTGTAGTTTAGCATAAACTACAATAGTTTAGCTATTGTAATAGTTTAACTATTGTAAAACAATAGTTTTACAATAGTTTAGCATAAACTACTGAGGAACTACACTGTGTAGTAAAGTACTGAGTACTCAGTATAGTACTGATGAACTATACTGCTTGGTCATTGCCAAAGAGCTTTCATTTTTTATAAACTATCTTCTTGATTGTTGTGATATCTAATATAAATATGCTTGTATTAAAAATATTGTGATGTTTTTAACATCCATCATGCTTTCTCAGCACGCTCAACATGCACGTCATCAAATCTTCTGAATGGAGGGAGATTTATGATGCAAAATATTGTTGTGGAACACCTAGCTCAAGAAATAAGATGAAGTATTGCATTTTTAATGTCTTTCAACTATTAAAAACGGGCATCATTGAATTAATTTAGCTCCTTAATTTCCTTTAATTCTAGGAACATCATGAGACTTTCAAAATTATTACCAGAATGCGACTTATATTGTAATTCAGTAAATCAAGAGAAAAAAAACAGACAATAGGCTGGAATATATTTGGCTGATGGTAGAAAATAAATGTTGGGAGGTTGAAAATACTAAAGCAGGGGTGTCGAACTCGCATCATCATGGCGTCATCATGAAATGTATCGTGACTTTTTCCCCCTTCGCTAAACATGGCAGCACATGACAATTCTGGCCCTCAGACCACAAGTTTGTTAGCCCTGCACTAAAATATGCCAAATTCTAATTTAGTACATGTGTAATATAAATTAAGACATATATAATTGCAACAAAAAGAACAGCTTTTGAGAGTTGGTTATCAAATTTATAAAGAGGGGACTATTAACAATAGTAGTGTTTAGTGTCCTATTTGATGACAGTTATATTCCCTTAATGGCTTGTTCTTTAGGCACTGACTTACTGAATGTTTTTCCATGAGCTGTTGATTAATGATTGTAAGGAAGCCTTAGAAATGCTACTTAGTGGTTCAATCTGCAAGGCTTGGCACGCTCTGGGTTCCATCAATTAAACAATGCTACCTATCAGGATCCTAGAAGTATATAGCAACACCTGTCCTCTAGAATGAGGTTGCTCCCAAATTTTGAAGAACTTCCACTTCCTAGGATATTTCACCCAGGTCTTTGAAGAGGACAATTGACGCCCCCCCCCTTCTTTCTTTTTTTTTTTTTGAAAATTTTATTTGGGTTTTCACAAAAAAATACAAATAAAACATCTTTTTTTGAAAATAGCATGGTCCCGGGTTACACTTCTTCATACAGACACAAACTCAATTTCATACTCACTTTTTATGTTCTATTCCATATCTTATTACTGTTTTACATTTTCTACATAGTTTTTCTCCTGTCTTAATTTTCTCAATTTTATTTTAATTATCTCATATCAATTCAAATCATTATATTTATACTTTTGTCTGTCCTGTTTCAATTTCATATTTTCTTTTCTCATTAAACAAATTTTCTCTTGTTGTTACTAATTGGAGTATGACACCTTTATATCTTTTAATTTTATCCATTCAACTCTTATTTAAGCTTCAATATATACCTTGAGATTATAACATTCAATATAATACATAACTTCCAATCAAATTCTGCTTGGTACATTCTTAAAATACACACTATATTCTTAAAAAGTGATTATAAATATATGTAATTAAAACACTCATTCCATTCCAATTCACTTCTATCATTAATATTCATTAAAGTCTTAACATCTTTAACATTACTTTTCAATTAAATATCGTACTTCCTTGGGAACACTTATAAGGTTTCCGTAATTAATTTTTTCCCCTATTTCTCTTCCCTTATATTTTATAAAACATTAAATAATTAAAATGTTCCTATCCTTTCCTAATTCAAGTCTCTCATTCATTTTATTTCATTTATTTATTAACAAACATTTCATTAGATTACAATAACTATTTTATCCATTTTAATCATACATTGTTTCATATTTTCTAAAATTATTTATATTTCTCATATAACAATACTATCTTGTGTACCTTTGCAGAATCCCTTTTTCAATTAAATTTTCACCCATTATCTCGAAATAGGCCCTGTTTCTCCATATCTTGTTTTTGTTCTTTATAACTTCTTTTCCTTTCCTTCTTCCCTCTCTTCTTCTTCCTCCCCTTTTTACCCCCTTGTCTCTCTAGTTCTAATTTTCTCTTCTGTATTCCTCTCTTCTGTTGCTTTCTAATATTATACTTATTTTTCAAGTTATTATTCCTTTTCTTGGTTGTTTTTTCAAATCTTAAACTTTTCATTCTCTTTCCCCCCTTTCCCTTTTCCGCCCCCACATAAAATTACTTGTTTATTAAAGATGGCTTCTTCTTTGTCCCAGTCTTCTTGTTCTGCAGGCATTTCTTGTTGTTTCTCATAGTTCGAGATCTCCATTTCTAAGAATTGAAATACGAAGCCAAAATAACCTCTCCCTTCTTGTGCATCTTCTTTGTACTTTTTAAGTTCCATTTTCACTTCATCTAAAAGTAGTGCCATTTTAAAACACTTTTAAACAACCACCCAATTGATTTTAGTCATTCAAATGCAATAATCCAGAGATCACCAAGTAATCCAAATACTCCCAAGCTTTCTTCATGCTTCTTTTTTCCACTTTCTCTTCCTGGGGTTCTACTATTTTGTAGCCAAGTTTCAGTTAAAATGTATATTTTAGAAGTCTTGTTGTAGTTTTACTGTAAAATCCTTTTAATTCCAGGCAGTCTCCTCCCTTTTTTTCCAGATCCTGCCCTTTTATTCTTTTTCTCTCCTTTCCTGCTTTTAAAAGTATCCAGAAATCTTTATTATCCCTTTGACATTTTATTTTCAGCTTAAATACCTATTGATGTCAAAGTGGATTTTTTTTTCCAATTTCTTATTTAGATCTCTTAGCTGTCAGTATAGGGAAAGGGAGAGAAGAAAAAAAAACCAAATCCTTTCCCTTTTCTCTCTCCTTCGCTGCTTCAGAATCTTCTTTGGGGACAATGTTACTTTTTTTTTAGTTTAAATTCCAGGGTACCTTAGTTGTTACTTTTCCAGTTCAACCCGGTCAGCCAAAACTTTCTCTTCTTATCTTCCTCCTGCACATTCTTTTCCGGTCGAGTTCTTCTTTGTGGTGGCCATTTCTGACTACCGCTGCAACCGCCTTCAGGAAAGGGAGTAATGGCCAGCTGAGGAGGAGAGATACGGCTCTCCTCAACCCTGCTGGCAGTCTCCCCCCTCTTCACCACCTCTACAGGGTGGCTTAGCCCCAAAACCAGCTGGCTCGGGGCGCTCCAGCGGCGAGCACGGATTGAAACCGTGCACGATCGTGGTTTCGGTCTGTCCGCGAAGAAACTCTTAAACCAGAAGCCAATTGACACCCCTTCTTTTGATTGATGCCCCTTTCTTCCCATCTGTTCCCCTCTGCCACTATTGTCCCTTTGTCTTATGCTATTTTTGTATGTTATCTATTATACTCTATTTTTTTAATGTTTTAAACATTATAAACCACCCAGACTCTAGGAGTTGGGTGGCATATAAATGTGATAATTCATCACCATCAAAAAACATTCTTAAATTTATCCAAAAGTGATTTGTTGACAATGTTTCCCCACCCCCAAAGGTATTGCATTGAAAAGGGTGGTTTAAAAAACATGCAAAGCTTCTAACCTCTATTAATATTTCCTGGTTTTTCAGTCAAAGGGTCAAAGTAAATGCATGTGTAAAGTAAGTAAAATAGAAATGTGGTCTTTTTATATCAAAAGCAGAAGATGAGAACACAGTCTGTTTTTGATCTGCTCTTAATGCTCTGGCCTAAAAATGGAAATGAATTGTTAATAAAAGATGGTATATCTTTATTTTAGAAGATGTATAACACTCTTTGGAATATATATACACGTAGCAGTCTTTTATAGGTAACCTTGAATAACTATCTTATTTCTAATTTGGTGGTGAAATTTGGCCACCATTGGCTTTTATTGGATGCCAAAATTAGAGACATTAGATGGAGTAGAACTTTGAGTATTTTAAAGACAATGAGAAATCTAGTCCACTTATTACAAGCATAATTTTAACATTGAGAATCTACTATTGCAAATACTTCCTAGTATGTTAGATTATATGCATATCTGGTCTCTTCTTGTATTTCGTAGACACAGATACAGTCATAATTTACTTATCAGCTGGAATAACATCAAGGGATTCATCCGAAGATAGTAAAAAGACTACTCTTCGTGTCATCAATGAAGAAAATAGTTTGCTTAACAACTCTGTAATGATCCTTACTTATGCTCTCATGAATGGTAAGATATGTTTGGAATATTAAGCATCTTTCAGTTGTATATTCAGTATTTTGAATTTCCAGAAAGCATAATTTTTTTTTCATATATGTATCAAGTTGTATTATGACTAGTTTATAATTTCCACTGTTTGAGAGTTCTCAATATTGTTTCCTAAACTAGGTGCTTTAATTTTTCTCTCTGTTTATGTGCAATGTCTATTGTTGCAGAGGGTGTAACAGGCTTAAAAGAATTAGCCTTTCTTCGAGATCTAGCAGAACAAAACTCAGCAAAGTACGGAGTCCCAGATCGAACAGCTTTTCCTGTAACTAAGGGCAGTATGATGGTTCTGAACCAGCTGAGCAATTTGGAAACAACTGTTGGACGGTTTTATACAAATCTCCCAAACCATATGATTGATGAAGCAGTCTTCAGTTTACCCTTTTCTGATGAAATGGGAGATGGTAAGAGCTTCCTTTAAAAAAACAATGAAAAAGCACATATAGTATCATGAGTTACAAGCATTCATAATGGTACTACAATAAAACAAAGTCATATAAGAGGCCTATTAGGGTATTGTGACATGTCAAAGACATCTGTATTTTGTATTTGTGTCAAAAATGAAATTCTCTGTTTTGATCCATTTCCCCCCCAAAACCTAGCTATCTAACTAGCTGATGCTGACATGCACATAATTATATTGTAAATTATACCTTTGTTGAATATAAATTATGTCACGAAAGGCAGTTTTCACCAGGACAAGTTTATAGAGGACTACATATTTTCTTAGGATTAAAATTAAATTATTTGGGGCATCTTCTTAGTTCAAAATAAGGAGGTTCTAATAACAGGACTTGAATGTTTAAAATTGGAACTGGATTTTGCTGCTGGATGATTTTACTCAAAATGTAGCCATGAAATTAAGCCTAGTGCTGAGCTTGTATTCCTTTGGAATTCTTCATTGATGTTTTTTTTTTAATATGGTGCTCAGAGTTATCTAAACTTTTACTATTAGAGGTTATCAGTCACAACCCAAAAATAGTCACTTTGGTTCTTAATCTATTAGGCAGTTCAAATCAGATGAGTTCAGATCGGAAAGAAGTTCAGCTCCCAAAATCGTATAATTTTTCTTGCGGTAAACATATATGAGGCTCAGATTGCTACAAGTTTCTGATTAATTGACAATGGGTGGGAACATCTTTTACGAACTTTTAACTGACATGTAAAACTATCCCTATTTTTTTTAAAAAAAGTTAAGCTTAACATTATTCTTAGTCACACTTTTATCACTTCTAGTACAGACTACTATCACTTTATATTTGATGACACCATGGGGATAGCTTAAAGTCAAACTACATGCTGCATTAAATTTGTAGTATGTAGCTGTGTAATCATGCATTATTCAAAAGTAAGTCAGAAGTGCTCCAGATCCAGATCAAGAATATATAGCACACAAGAAAGTTAAAATCATTTCTGCTTCCATCATTGCCTCTTGACTTTTAACAGTTAATAGAATTTAGGAACATGCCCAGTCAATCATCAGCAATATTATGTGTTTTAATGTACTTCATAGTTTGGAGTTTAGATAAATGTGGTCCCTTTTCTATGTGTCATTGTTAAATTTGATTTTAACAATGTCATTTTCATTTCTCTTGAAAATGACCAGAGAGGAAAGCCTATATCTTAGTTTTATCAAAGTTGTACAATACTCGGTGTAATGATGGTGAGATTGCTTCAGCTTTATAATGCCTTGGTAAGACCCCACTTGGAATGCTGCATCCAGTTTTGGTTGCCAATGTAAAAAAGATAGAAAGAGATCTAAAAAGAGTGTATAGAAGAGCAACAAAGAAGCTAAAACATATAAAGAACAGTTGCTGGAATTGGGTATGTCTAGCTTAATGAAAAGAAAGGCTATGGGTGACATTATAGCAGTGTTCCAATATGTCAGGTGCTGTCAAAAAGAAGAGGGAGTCAAGCTATTCTCCAAAGCTGAGGGCAGGACAGGAAGCAATGGATGGAAACTAATCAAGGAGAGAAGCAACTTAGAACTAAGGAGAAATTTCCTGACAGTTAGAACAATTAATAGGTGGAACGACTTGCCTCTAGAAGTTGTGAATAGCAACAGCACTTAGACTTATATACTGCTTCACAATGCTTTACAGCCCTCCTTAAGCGGTTTACAAAGTCAGCATATTGCCCCCAACAATCTGGGTCCTCATTTTACCAACCTTGGAAGGATGGAAGGCTAAGTCAACCTTGACCCTGATGAGATTCGAACTGCCAAATTGCAGGCAGCTGGCAGACAGCAGAAGTAACCTGCATTCTAACCACTGTGCCATCATGGATTTGCTTCAACACATGAAATTTTTAAGAAGAGATTGGACAACCATTTGTCTGAAATGGGATAGGGTTTTCTGCCTGAGCAGCAGGTTGGACTAGAAGACTTCCAAGGTCCCTTCCAACTCTGTTATTCTATTCTATGCTATGCCATGCCATTCCCATTCCCATCCCCATTCTATTATAACTTAAAGAAAAGGTGTAAAACACCTCTCTTCTGGAATGCTAAATGTTTCTGGAGCTATTGATGCTTTTGTATTGATTATTCATGTCTGAAGTTTTTATACTGTTTGAAAGCATCTTGAAACTTTGGAAATGCAGGATACATAAGTTTTAAATTGCAAGGCTTAACTTTCAAAGGCTGTATGCCTGTATTTTTCAAACTTTTTGCACTCTTGGATCCCTGAGTAAGCCTTTAGAAAATGCAGGAATCTCCCTGTTAAACCTGGATGCCATTCAAAGTGCTGATTGTCATAATTAAGGCTCTTCATGTCTTGGGGCTTGGATACTTATGAGATTGGCTTCTCCAGATGGAAACTGACCACCCAGTGAGATCAGGAAGAGGGGGATTGCTGAGGATCCTTTCTTTCAAGGAATACCCAGAGGGCGAGCCATCTTGTTTGTCCTTTGGAACAGCTTACTTCCCGATATCCAGGTCTCCTCTGTTTTATTGGATTTATAAACAGCTGTAAAGTCTTAAGTCTTTTTGAAGATACTTCAGGATGTGGTGATTTAGTCTCTCCTCACAAGATGGCACTGTCATGGGTTGTGGGGTCTTACTTGATGGGTTTGTTTGTTTTATTTGTAGTTTAAGGCTTGCGGCATTCTGCAAGCCACTTAGAGCTATGGGAATTTAGTGGCATTGAAACTTTGGTAAATAAAGAAGCCGACCTTTTCCCTATACTTTCAAATTTAAGAACATGAGACTGTATGGTTTTCAATGAATAAGATCATTACAGTTGCATTCCACAATTTTACACTGACGTTTTAAGAAATGTTAAATTCCATTTGAGTTATTTTATGTACAGTATGTACCACATGGAAAAATAGACCTATATTGATGATAGCTTCTCACGCAAACTGGCTGGTGATCTCTAATATCCTGAGATTGAAATCCTTAAATAATAAATCTTTCATAGCAGTGGGAGTGGTCTCCAGAGAGAGGTATCTTTTGAGGGAGTGTAAGTTGTATGACATTGCCCTGGCTTGGAAGAACTGTGTGACATTAGTGGAACCCAGTAACAGTAAACATTGGGAATAAGAGACTGAAGTGGCAAAAGTCTTTGCTGTGGACATAGGGAGAAGGAGACTGAGCTAGCAAGCAGGCTGTAGTTGGGAAATACAGATAGTTGGGGCAGACAGCAGGGACCACAGAGGCGGGATCACTGCTGTATAAGTCACTTCTTGAAGTCACTTCTGGATGCATGCAACTTCATTCAAACCTGTTTGCTATTTGCTGAGTACAATCTGGTTTCTCTGCTATAAAGACCAAAGTACCATCAGAAATGGCAGCTTGCTTATAGATATTTTTCTGATGTGGCAACAGGAACACATGAGTAAGAATATTCTGGAAAACTTTTTTATACCTTCTGGACCGTGGCAATATTATTCTTGACGTCAAGAATAATATTCTTGATGGTCAAACTGTCAAGAACTTCCAAAAAATTTGCATGCTTGTATTCTAGAGTTCCATATCAGTTGCTAGATTGGATTTTACTTTGCCAAAAAGAATGTAATGAACCAGCTTGTTTTCCAAAAACTGGAAATGCGATGCAATAATTTTATTAAAGCTAAACAGGTCTAGATATGTTCAGGGAGTGCTTGGATTAGTCTGAGACCTTTCTGCCTTGTGTCTTGATCTACCTGAGTTGAAGGGGAGGTGAAGAAATTTACATATAATTATTTATTATATTTTCCTTTCTTCTGATACCCTTATGTATAATACAGTATATTATTCAAAATTGTTGCTGTCATTTGGGAAGTATCAGTTTCCCTGTTGCTTTGGAGGGGAATGGGAATATATATATTCTCCCGCGTAAAATTGGAAGTATCTAGGCGACCTTTTGATGAAGTCTCATTCATCATCTTCAGGCTTGTGTCTTCGTCTTTGTGCTTCTCGGAGTAATGTGAGCTTGCAGCTGCTTCTTCCTTTTAACTGCTAGTGGGGGTGTGACTTGATTGGGTGGGGGCTTGGCTGTGTTCTGATTGGGTGGGGTGTGTTCTCATTGGTTGGGGTTTGGCTGTGTTCTGATTGGGTGGGGGTTGGCTGTGTTCTGATTGGCTGGGGTGGTTCTGTTCAGGTGGGGGCTTGGTTGTGCTCAGGTTAGTCTTAGTTGCTGGCTCCCACCCAATCAAGTCACACCCCACTAGCAGTTAAAAGGAAGAAGCAGCTGCAAGCTCACATTACTCTGAGAAGCACAAAGCCAAGACACAAGCCTGAAGATGATGAATGAGGCTTCATCGAAACATCACCTAGATACTTCCAATTTTACGTGGGAGAAAACCCGAGTAACCAAAGATCCACACACAAATACCCGCGAAAACCTCAGAAACACACACACACACACACACACACACACACACACACACACACACACACACACACATAATAGGAATGTCCAGAGAACATGAACGTTCATTTGCAATGCAAATCCTTATGCAGTATTCCTCCCCCCCAAAAAAAACAACAACAACAAACTAATTCTTGGCTGTTTTCAACTTCCACTGGAATTCATTGACCATGATTTTTCTCAACTTACTGTAAAATGAATTATGTCCATCTTTTAATTGTTTGAAAATACTTTTTAATTCCTTTCATCCCTTTTTGCTTAGAGATGTAAACTTTTATTTTACTGCTGTTGATACTTGTAATTATGTGATGACGGAACGGATTAAATCCGATTGCCCCATGACATGGCCTCATCTCTACAGGCCCACCATCCCAATTGGCATGAAAATTACAATTAAATTGATAAGTAAGATGATTAAAGAAATTATTTTAGAAAAAAAAGTTACAGTATTTAGGCAGTAAGCTTACATATATGTTTTTAAGGTCTACTTCTAATGGCCAAGTTCACATATTCAGTCCAACACATAATGACAGAATGTCAAAACAGAGCCTATAATGGAGAAATTATGCTTAGTTATACTTTTGTAATCACCCTGTTAAGATTTCAGATTTTATATTCTATGTTTTGTATTTTACTCATTTTCTTTGATGTGAATGTGCCATATAATAAATGCATAGCCAATCCTTTCAGTCCTTGAAGCAGCCAAAAAGTTTGCAAAGTTGGGTACCCCTCATTGCAGGTCCCAAACAAGAATGACAAATAGTGCTATCTTGGTGGATTGTTAATAAATGTTAATGAAAAGCATTGGTGGATTTCCTCATCCGTTAAAGCTAAAAGCCTATATGTAGTTATTTTGAAAGTCCTGTTGAATCATGAGCTGGTTGTTCACAGATGCTCCAGATTTCCTAGTGCTAATTATTGATGTTTGCATGTTTTTAAACAGGTCTGATAATGACTGTCAGCAAGCCATGTTACTTTGGAAATCTGTTGTTAGGAATTGTTGGAGTGGATGTTAATCTAGCCTATATTTTGGAAGATGTTACCTATTACCAAGATTCTTTGGCTTCCTACACATTTCTGATTGATGATAAAGGTAATGTAATAATTCTGTTCTTATTGTATGGGAAGATAATACAATTTCATTGTTGGAGTAACTATTTAATTTGATATTTACCATCCTTCCAATGTCACATCAATATAATGTGTATGCAAAACCATTTTTTCCCCTAGGGTATACGCTTATGCATCCCTCTCTTACCAGACCCTACTTGCTTTTGGAACCACCGCTTCACACAGATATAATACATTATGAGAATATTCCAAAATTTGAACTGGTTCGACAGAATATCCTCAGGTAAGATTTTGAATGGATGCTTTATATAAACTTAGTGTATGCTTGAAGGCTAGTTTGGTGTAGTGGTGAAAGGATCAGACTAGAAACCAGAAGACTTTGAGTTACTTGAGTTATAGACCCGCTTTAGGCACAAGAACCAGCTTGGGCTAATAACTTCCTCTAAATCAGGAGTGTCAAACTCAAGACCCGTGGGCTGGATCTGTCCTGCGGGGTGCTTAAATCTGGCCCGCGGGGCCGGCTTGGAAATATCAAAGGAGCAGCCCATGGTGCCTCTGCTGGCCAAAACGGGCCATTGGGGGGGGCTCATAAGGCTCCCATGCTGCCCGTTTTCGTTCTCCATGGCCTCCTGCAGCACTCTGCCAGCTAAAAATGGGCTGCACAGAGGCCCCATTTTCCGCCTCCAGCAGCATTCTGCCGGCCAAAAACTGGCTTGCGGAGGCCCCCCACGTGCACCCACCCACCCCATTTTCACCAGTAAAGTGCTGGAGGAGGCATCCATGCTGATCCAGCCTTCAAAGAAATCCAGTTTGACACCCCTGCTCTAAATGCTAGACAGATTGGGATCCTTAATGCCTCATATGATAAACAAGTCATCATTTCTGTTCTTGCTGCTGTATAGCTTCTTGCATGATTGGCTTTAACTTCTGCTTCACAAACACAGAATAGAGCTGCCATGGAAAAGATTGGTTATAAAAGCGAAGAGCAAGGGTGTCAAGATATTTCAACAGCATAGTCCGGAGCTATATTATGGAGTCTTGCAAATTTTGGTCTTCTGTTATTTTGTAATGAGGCTCCTGCTCTTCCCTCCATCCCTGCTGAAAAAGACATCAGGACACCATCTGTCTCAGTTGTGTATTGCAGATTGTGGCTGCAAGTGTCTTTTCTGGCACTTGAAGCCTGGAGAAGGCAAGAACAATAAACTTCAATATTCGTTTGAGTGTAGTGAGGACACTATGCTCCTGCCTTGCATGTTAAGTAACACATGCAAGCAAGCATTGGGATTGGTGGAAGAGAAGGGGAGGATTCCATTGCCTCCCTTCATCCAGCAGAGAGATGGTAGACTCTTGCAAAATGAAAAATGTCCTCTGCCAGCTCCAACTGCTGGCTCTAATTTTTGGGACCAACTTTCCAGATTCCTCCAGCTCCTTTAATGTGAAAGGAGCTCAGCTATGGAAATATACAGTATGAAGAAGTGAGGCTCTCTGCTTGATTCTTGAGTCTTCCTTTCCCTTGAAGGAATTAGTTATCTACCAGATACGGGGCAGTATCATTTTCCTATGTGTATAACTAGGCAGCCAACTGTTTACCATTTCTTCTCCAACCAATGCTTTGGTGGTTTCATTCGCTGTATATTGGCACTGAAATTTTTCATCTGCAACCAATTCATGTGATCAAAACCAGCATTTTGGCTCTGAGTATGAAGAGTAAATAGAATGTAGCAAAGCAGTCTTATTTCTATTTTAATTAAAAATAAATTCCATGCAGCCCTTCCCTGAGTGATCTCACTTTAAAGTAAAAAACCAGTACTGAGTTGGTTTCCCATTTTAAGTAGTTGATGGATGTTATTTGTTGTCAACTTAGCCTCCCCCTCGGCAGTCAACTTATTACAGTTCCCGTGAATTCGTCACTGTCTTGGCATGTCAACAAATTGCGTGAAATTGGGAAAGATGCCTACAATGTGAGTTATGCCTGGAAAATGGTAAGTGACACTTGAAGATATGATAATATATTGAAGCTGAAGGCATTTTTTAATTGCAGCAAAACAGGCATTCTTTTTCTTAGATTTCTAAGCAATAAGAGTCTTATTACATGCCTCCGGGCCAGTCAGAATCAAGATTTCAGTCTAGTGTTTGCTGTGGCTGAGAGTTGTATCTTAGTAAATATTGAGAACTATGCTACATAAATATTTTTTAAAAAATTAATCTTAATGCCTGTTTATGACTGCTGTGTCACTCAGTCTTCAGAAATTAATAGGATGCATTTCTGTGAAGAAAGGTTGCTGCAAGGATTGATCATCTTAATTTTGAATATTTAAATTGATTCTCAGATAAAAGAATGTTCACCCTATGTTGGTCATGATTTGATAGTCAACATATATGGAAATCCTTTATAAATTTAATAGGATGGATTAATTTGGAGAATTGATCCAGAATGTTACATAACTTACACTGTTATAAATAGGAAAATCGCAACTCTCAAAGAGGCCAAGTGAAAAAGGCTGTTTAAAGAAAGTGCCGTTCTTTGAAAATGTAGACCAGAAAAGTTTACTTACTGTACATTAAAACATTTATAAACCTTTCAGTTTTGCTTCTTAATTTGAAATAGAATGCGCTCCTTATTTAATCATGCTTGCTTATATTTTAGGTTCAAGACACATCTTTCATTTTGTGTATAGTTGTAATACAACCAGAAATACCTGTTAGACAACTTAAAAACCTCAACACTGTACCCAGTAGTAAACTGCTTTATCATCGTCTGGATCTCTTAGGCCAGCCCAATGCTTGTCTGCATTTCAAACAACTGGCAACCTTAGGTAAGTATTTCTTTTCCTAAAATCTGTCCCACCCTTTCTTATGAAAGTTCAACTAGCTTTGATAAGTTATCAGAACCCTTGTTTATCCATTTTTGACATTCTTTCAGGTAGGATTTCAATTATTTCAGGATAAGATTATTCTGGGATCCAACTATCTTTTAGGTTACCTTTCAGATAGTTTTTAAAAGTATGAACTATATTACAATGTTCATAAAGAGGCTTAAAGAAATGAAATATAGCATCATCATAATGCTAGACTTTCCTGAATTGAGGTCATGCTACCTATATTCAATACTACCATTGATCTTAACCCAAAAACTGTCATTTTGACCTCTCTTCTAACTGTAGAGACCAATTGTTCCTTGTGTCTCTTTGGTACTTGTGCAATATAATAAGCATCTTTTTGCCTTTTAATCAAAGCTTGGGCACTAATCCTGGGATCTCCCCCCCTCCCAATCTTAAGACACTAATCCTGTAGACCTCTAAAGGCTAACTATTAAAACATAATAAATGAAGTATCTATCCAAGTTTCCTAGTTAATACAGGGGATAGGAAACCATCAATGCAAACCAATCATAGCTCTGAAGAAATTTCCACCTAATACTTAGCCAGCAACCACCTTCATAATTTCATTCAGACAAATGCAGAAACTGTATCGCTGAGCTTCCTAGCTGGCTCAAAGATTACAGAGCTTAGGAGCCAGAGAATTAGGTTCTGGGAGATGTCAAGTTGAAAGCCTATGGAAAAGTGAATTTTTCCCCCCATCATCAAGAAATGAAAATAAACAGATAAGACTTTAGTCATGCACATTTTACCTTGATACATCGTTTTCTTCTAATCCCACTATTTGACTTATAGACTTCATGCCTTTGTTTTCAGGAGGATTGCCTTACTCTGGCATATAATTAAATATTCTTAAAGGATAATTGAGTAACAGGGAGGATCATATTCTTTTGTATGTAGAAGACCTTAGGTTCAGTCCTTGGCGTCTTCAGAGAGGATTAGAAAAAACTTGAAACATTACTGGCTTGCAGCCAGTATCAACAACACTAAGCCAGAAGGTCAAAGAGTCTAATACAATATCAAGTTTGTCTTCCTTTCAGTCACTCTATTTTAGTGAATTCTAGCAACTGCTGGCCAAATGGACCTGGTTGCAAACCAGATAAATGTACAAGTGAAATAAAATGTCTTGGGATTGTCTATTTCTTTGCTTTTAAAAAATTTGAAATAAATATATCTTGGAAATAGACAGCTGCATAACTTACCTTCCAGAAAACAGAATGTATCGAGTATGAGTAGTGTTTGTTGCACTATTTCAAAGCTGAGCTTGATTCTCCTGGCTGTCAAATAAATCATTAGCAATAACATGAAAACATTGAAGTTCATGCCAGTCATGGTGTATCCTAGTAATTTTGGAATTATGCAGATTTTATTCCTAGCTATAAATATTTAATACTGTCAATCTTTGTAAAAAGAAGCTAGAACTCTGGAGACAATAGACTTTGAAATATTTTTAATTGGCAAGTTCAGAGATATTAAAAACTATTTAAAACTTTTGAATTCAGTGAAGCATTGTCTTTTTTTTTTTAAAGAAATCAGAATACATTTATACAGTGAAACCAGGCACATTCACTTTAGAAGTTGGCTCCAGGTCATGCTGTAACAGGAAATTTAAAGTTAGAGAAATAATAAGTTGTTTTTGAAAGAAAAGATTTTTTCATCATATAGTTCCTATTATCCCCTTAAATGTGCATTGTTTGAAAACTATTTACAAAAAAAATGGGTTATTGTACAGTAATTATTATTGCTATCCATTTTAAAGAGCTGAGGAAAATTAGTAAACAATATGAAGGTGAGGAAAAAAGATTTCCAGCTTATTTTTCCCATGCAACATGTTGTATTAAATACAGATAGTCCTCGACTTATGACCACAATTTCTGTAGCTAAGCAAGACAGTTGTTAAGTGAGTTTTGCCCCATTTTACTATTTTTCTTGATCTGGTTGTTAGGTGAATCACTGCAGTTGATAAGTTAGTAACCCGATTGTTAAGTGAATCTGGCTTCTCCATTGACTTTGCTTGTCAGAAGGTCGCAAAAAGGAAAGGTGATAAATATGAACCAGTCGCCAAGCATCTGAATCTTGATCACATGATCATGGGGATGCTGCACAGTTAATAACTTTGAAAAATGGTCCAAAGCCACATTTTCACTGCTGTTGGAACAGACACTAAATGAACTGTAAATCAAGTTCTACCTGTACAGTGTGTACACCAATACTGTCCTACCAGATGCTGACTGAGAATTATGAGAGCAGAATCTGGATATCACTAGATTGATGAAAGTTGATGCATACACTTAAAAAAATCCTAGTGCCTCTGGACCAGGGCTGTCAAACTCTCAGCACATGGGCCAGATGCGTCACACGCTGGCCACGCCCACACCCAGTTTAGCAAAGGAAAAAAGTCCCAATACATCACATGACATCGCCATGAAAACGTGAGTTTGACACCCTTGCTCAAGACTACTGTTTCTGTTCTTAGCTGATCAGCACTGATTTTTGTCTGCATTAGTGGGTAATTAAGAGACTTGCTGGCATTTTCAATATATGTAGAAGTAACATTCTACATTGTAGATCCAGGCTTATTCATGACCATCAAGTTTGCTTTTGACAGCTGTTTTTCCACGACTTGATACTTTATCGTTATTTACTATTAGGTAATCTGATTGTAGAAGGGACCTGTATTCAGCAAGTGATAGCATCTGATTGAATGTTTCTTTGAACACACTTTCATTGTGTGCTAATCATGGTGAATAATTATTTGAGTGGAATATTCCTTGGAGATCAAAATTAATATTCCAGAAGAAGTCAAAGGCAAATCACTTTCACACTTCCAACCAAGAAAATTGAATGGGCATGCTCACTAGGTCAGCAGGAGTTGAAACTGAATTGAAGAGACTTCACAATATTACAGCCTAGATAGCTGTCTACCGTTTTTACTCAAACTACTCCATTTTCCTATAATACCCTGAAGTATGATAGGTGTTTCTTCTATTTCAGTCTTGCTATTGTATAGAAATGGTAGGGAATTAAGAGAATGCTGCTAAGTAGTACAGTTTCATTACAACAGTGCACCCTGGTGGTGACAAACACAATAGTACTTTATTTGTGAGGGGGCTTTTTTCCCTTAAATTACACATGCTCATACACTACAGTTCAGTTTGGGGGGGGGGATGTCCAGTTAGGATTTTCTAGAGCTGGATACTATGGGACATTTTGTGACTTAAACCATTTATCGGTGCTGTCTTTCCAGAAAGCCCTACAGTGATGTTGTCTGCAGGTGGTTTTTCATCTCCATATGAACATCTAAGCCAGCCCGAGACCAAGAGGATGGTGGAACACTATACAGCATATCTGAGTGATAACACCCGCCTCATTGCCAACCCTGGGCTGAAAGTATGATTTTTGTGCCCATTTTACCTTCCATACTTTTTATAATGCTTATGTCCTTGGGGATGTTGTTTTCATTTGTTGAAACTCTTTGATTGCAGATTTGAAAGGAGCAGCTGGGTTTTGAAGACCTGTGATGAATATTTTGCTTTGGTTTTTGAATTTTTATTTGATTAAATAGCTGGTTTTTATGGTTCTTTGGATGGTATCATTTTTTTAAGTCTTTGTTCTGTGTTTTTTTTTTTTTTAATTACTTTTTTACCTCAGGTAAACTTTGTTCTTGACAACATGAAAAATGTAGCACATTTAAAGTTAAAATATTTTTTGCTTGAAGTAGAAAGAATAATATTCACTAAGACCATTTTAAAAAAGAATCTGTCAGCTGTATTCCAAAATGGATTTCCAAAGTAATAGTTTAAGAACATACTCCCAAATTGTTTACCTAAGTAAAACAGGCAGCAGTTTTTGATAGCAGAAAAAAAAAGTTTTGTTAGATAGCAGTGTGAACAATATGAAAATCAGGTCAATGTTACAAACACGGAAAAAACCAAATGCTCTTCATTTTGAAAGTGTAGAAAATTAAAAGTACAACAAGGATTTAGATTCAAAGTAAAACATTAAATATTGTGAATGCTGCCAACAGTATTTTAAGAAATTGCTAGATCCATCTGGTGAGGGAAGAATTTAAAGTAGTAATTGAGTTTAGATTATCTCCAATGAATCTGTAAGAAACTGCAAGCAGCTTATTATCTTTTCAGTCAAGTTTTAAAGGAACCCTGCTAGCTCTGTCTTTGTTTTGCAGTTCTCTGTCAGAAATGAAGTAATGGCTACCAGTCATGTCACAGATGAATGGATGACACAAATGGAAATGAGTAGCTTGAACAGTTACATTGTCCGCCGTTACATAGCAACGCCCAATGGGGTGCTCAGAATTTATCCTGGTTCCCTCATGGACAAAGCATTTGATCCCACTAGGAGACAATGGTGAGTTTTAGGATCCCATTATAAATGGTTTAAGAAAACCATTCAGGCTAATAATATTGAATGAGAATGAATATTCCGTGATGGATTTATAGGGGAAAAAAATCCCTGGTGGATGAAATATCTTCAAGTGTAATAATATAGTTTCTGTTAATGTATTAAATTTTGGTCAGTTGTTTGTGTTTTAGCAGGCAAATTCTTTTTCTTTGCCCTTCTGTGGATCGGCAAATAAACACGGATACTAAAATCTGCTATTTACAAAATGCATTAGCACTTATCTTCTGGGGTTCTCTTTATGATTTTCAGATCCTCATGGCATTGTTGCTTCTCACATTATTTTGAGGAGCTGTTCTCCTGTAGTGTAGATTTCCAAAGCTGTAATCCCATTTTAAGTTGTCTATTAATTATGCACAAGCTTGGCTTAAGAAAATGTTTTGTATACACTGTAAATGAGATAATAACCATGAGGAAACTCTTAAATGTATCCCACTCTGAGAACTAAGCCATTTTGCTAATCACAGCAGAAGCCAATGAATTTAACCGAATGCAGAATGCCTGTCCCTAGCTTCTCATGCTGTCAGTTCTTTCTGCCAATCTTGTCAATCTAACTCTTCCTTGTTTTTAATCCTCTGGAGTAGCAAAGTATAGGAGAATTGGGGCGGGGGGAAACCAACCATTTCTTTACCACTCTTTTCCTTAGAGTTCAGATATTTCTACATATTTAATTATAAGATGCTGTGTTTAAATTAGAAAAATCCAAAAGAATAGGAGTAGACTTGCTAGTATTGCCTCAACACTAGCAAGAAATTGATATCTTTGATACTTCCAGAGATGATTCTTGAAAAAGGAAAAATGACATTCATATTTTCCATGCAACTGTTCGTTAGGATGTTCAGTTCTCTGAAATGGGCCTCATTAACTTATGTCTAATCCTAAAAAAAATTTTTTTTTTAAACATGAAATATGGGATACAGATTTGATAGATGTCTTCAACTGATTTTAAACATTCCCTGTGTTTCTATGGTTTTGCATATTACAAAGTTTTTTTGTCATGTGAAATTATTCTGTTTTATCAAAAGTGATGATTTTGTTTTCTGAAAGGTACCTCCATGCAGTGGCCAATCCAGGATTAATTACTTTCACTGGGCCATATTTAGATGTTGGAGGAGCGGGCTATGTGGTTACCATCAGTCATACTGTCCATTCCTCAAGGTAATGTTTGTATTTAGTAAATAAATTAATGGAAAGATAAACTAGATCAGCATTTCATCTTTGGTAGGGCAGCAGAAAGGTTGGGAGTGTTAAATTTATGAACTACAAAATAGTCTCTTTCAAATTACCCATTGACCAGAAGGCAAAATAGTGATATTAGTCCAATTGCCGCCTCTCTCATGCTGATCTTAAATAATATTCTTTATCATCAGAGCTGATCTCTGGCATTTTTCTCCTGGCCATATACTGCCAAAGAAAGCTTAAAAACATTTTTTTTTGTAAGAATGCCTCTAGATTCCTTGGAACTGTAGTGCTTACACTTCTGGAGTGGACTGAGTACTAGAGGGATGGCATATGATATCTTCAGAAAAATACAGCATGCAGTTGTAGCCCTCCAAATCTTTCAGACTACATCTGTAGTCTCTGATCTTTGAGTGTGATAGCTGAGAGCTACAGGGTTTGCAGTCCTAAAATTTCTAGATGCTAGGTTGGCTGGTTGGACCTGTTTCTGTGTGCCACCTTGAACTTCTTTTGGATAAGTAAGTTTACTAGCATGTTTAACTCTACAGTTGGCTCTTGTGGAAGAAATGGAACTTTGTTTATAGCTGATGTGATTGCTGGTGAAGTGGAATTTGGAATGCTTAAGCAAATTTCAGGTTAGAGAGAAGAAGCTTTTGTCTGCACGTGAGTAAAAAAAAGTCTGAATCTGGGTTTTGCATGCAAAAGGCAGGAAATCTCCTGCAATTCCATGCCAAAATAAGGTCCTTGAACCAGAGGGCTTCAAAGAGAGGGCTGCTTTTGCCCTTAATGATTTCTTGTGAAACTGTGATCTATCTGCAAATATATTAGAAAATTTCAGCATTGTACATGTACATCCCTTCACCAGAATTGTTTTGGTACTATAATAGCAGCAGAAGACTGAAGGTGGATTCTTTTTTTCCTTCTGTACATTGTTGTAAATACATGCAACTACAGGATTTCGAAGACAGTCTTTTATGGCCTTTTCATGTGTCAGTTGCTAAGGCAACAATATGCAATCTTGAGCTATGGAGTAAAATATGGGTATCAGCAGACCTCCACGTCTGAGCAAGATATTATCATTTATTCACAGCTGCTGTTCCTACTTCTGCATCTGTTAAGCTTCAGTATACAGAACACATACCCAGTATCTTTTATAAGGACCTAGGCCTCCAGGTTCAATTGGTTTGTGTATGGCTAAGGCTTGTTTAGATTGCTATGATGTGCTGAGTTTAGTAGCTGGGTGGTAGGGAGTCTTACTCATGATAATACAAGAATGTTAAGTGGGCGTAATCACATCCAAGGGGGTGGCAAGATATAAGGGTATGTGGGAATGACCTTGGGAGTTGAGAAAGAGCTGAAGCCAGGGGAATCTTTGGATAAACAGCAGCTTAGGCCGCAGCAGGAATGTGGGCATGACAGACATCTCAAGGTATCCCTTGTTTCTTGTGCTGTAGCAGCTATAGGGCAGAAATGCATTTTCAGATTTACAAGATTCTGCTAATGTAATGTTACAATAAAGTTAGTTCATCTGGGCATGTTTCTTGTCTGGATTAGCATGCAAAGCCCAAAGTTGAAAAAGCCTGGTTTGTTGGAGCCTGGAGTTGAAACTAGATGAATCCTACAAAGCCTTCCATACACTGCATTTAGGTAATCACCACGGATATTGTACCACTGAGTATCCTGTGATATCTTTCTGGGGCATCTCCTTCTGATGATACTACCAGTGCTGGAAATTGAGCCAGTTTGGAGGTGGGTCTGAGAGAAAAGGCCTCACCATTCCTGCCATCATGTAAATTCCATAGCTCGTCTGGGCAACTTTATATGAGGCCACATCTTCTGATTAATTTCTATTCAGTTTCACTGCATGGAAAAAAAAAACCCATAGTTTGAATTCCTAGCACTGTCATAGATTTTACTTGAAATTTATATGCAGGAAGAATGACATTTAGTGAGCAAGCAGCTTGTTCTGTGTAACAGCCACTCAGATTCCTTGCCAAGCAGTCAGACAAATGCATACTAAATGAGTTGAAAATGGAGGATAGTAATTTAATTTTTATCCTTTCTGTTAGGGAATGTTTGTTACTTAGGGATCACCATAGCTCAGGGGATGGGAAATTGATTGATGATGGTTTTTGTGTTATCCTTTTAGTTGCTGAAGAGAACATGGTTTGGCTCAAAGTATCCGGTGCCATCCTGAAATTGGTGGGAATGAAGATAATCATATGGCTTGCTTCAGAATGCTTAGGAGGGATTGGGGAATGAAAATGGTGCCATGTAAAAATGGCCTTAGGAAAGTGTTTCTTCCACTGCAGGGAATTTATTTATTTATCCAGCATATTTCTATGCCTCTGTAATTAAGCAATTTGGTGGCTTACATAGGAAAAAATACAATGTAAAACCTTCCTCATTAAAAACAAAATAAAATGCAGAGAATACAACAAAAAGGAGAACATTACAGAGAACAAAACAGGAGACTTAAAGTAAAAGCATGTATACTTCTTAAAGTCTTTGGTTATTGTGCTACCATTCTCTGCCTGGGCTCCAGTTTGATATAATATGCCATAGACTTAGGGAGTGAAAGGGAAGAAGGAAGGAAGAGAGGCTGAGAATGCACAACGAAGTAAAATTGTGTATGGTATATATGCCATTCAAACTGAGAAACAGGCTGAATGGGAATTGGTGGTTGCTATCAGTGGTTGATGAGAAACACAGACAGACATGTGCATGCGTGCACACGCACACACACACGCACATACACACACACACACACACGCACATTATAGGAGCAGAGCCCTGTTAGTCTATGGTAACAAAAAATCAGGAGTCAGATTAACATTTTATCAAAACGTCCTAAGCTGTCACGAGCAACAGCTCATTTCATTAGTGCATCACAAAAGATTATTATGCCTTTGATAAATGTAGTAGTCCTGAAAAGGGTACCTTCTGATCTCTAGTGTGTGTGTGTGTGTGTGGTCGACTGAACCTTATTTATATCATATTTCATTTATGTCTTAAAGGTAAGACCGTAAAGGTTTTTGCTTGGATAGCTACTTCCCACTGATTTAGAAAAGCTTCTGTCCATATTGCAGTTTTATTCCCTTTAAGTTTCAATTACAACTTGTTTTTCCCCTTCAGGTATCTTAGAAGAAAAGCTGGGGTACATAATATTGCACCAGATTTGTGTTAACAGCATTTTGGAGTAACATATTAAAAATTAGATCTTTTTGCCAGAAAAGGAGCATTCTTTTCCATTCTCAACGTATCCTTAATCTCTAATGCAAAGAGAAAAAAAAAAAAGTTTGACAAGGCAGTCCTGATACAATTATCTTTTCAGAAAAGAGACTTTTCTCCATCAGCCGAATTTTATTCCCTAAAGAAACATTTGAATATAAGCTGATTTCAGGTCTAAACCCAAAATTCCTAACCAATTTGATGGGCAATTAGGTGTCCATATTCATTTCTAAACCAGAGCTTTTGACCTTTCAGCTACTTGGAATTTTTAGTATCTTTGCAGGGAATTCATATTCCCTTTCTCATGAGGGGAAAAAGTGAAAAGCTGTGAAGAATTTTAATAGGCAAAAGGTCTGAAGGCCATGCAGTTCCCTACAAGCTGAAAATAATCTGATTCTTTAAACAGCATCTATCCGCATAAGACGTCTATATTTCTGTAGCTGCTGGAATGCTGTAAGGGACCTGGAGGCTGTCCTGAGCCCAGGGATTGTATCTATTGCTTTGTTTTTTTGTTTACATTTCAGCTGTCCTCTTTTTTTTTTTTTTTGAAGTTTATCTGCCATCGCTCTGTTTTAATGAAGACTAGTTCCAATTTCAGGAAAGCGAAAGTCAGTTGCCCTTACAACTTCGACAAAGCAGTTGTATTGTATTTTTATATGGTTTAGAAAAAGATCAGGTTTCGCATTAAAAATGCTATAAACAGAACTCTGTTTTGCTTCTTGTGTGTGTAATTATTTATACAAGAGAAAAATGGGTGCTGAAAACAAGGTTTTCTGAGATGAGAGGTCTGTGCGTTGCCAGAGAATACTAGATAAATTGTAGTACAGGGTTTTGGGTTTTTTTAAGTGCTACAAAATGCTTTTTCTGTCGGATTTTAATAATCCAGTAAATACAAATGTTGGGTTTGTCTTTATCCTCTTTTAGTGGGGCTTTTCATTAAATTAAATGCATTCTTCACTTAGCTGTAGTGGAAACATTCTGGAAAATGCATGCTTGTACAGTTTCCTGAGAATCCCTAAAATTATATCTCCACTTTCCTTGTTTTGTCTTATCCTGTTTTTCTTTCTTCTTTCTTTTTATTCACATTAGGTAATGTGTGAATTGAGGATTTCCTGCTAATAATTTGGCCAGGAATTTGATTTAAATTAAGAATTGTAGTGCTCAACTGTGTGATACCCATTAAAAACATTAAAATAGTACTCTGTTCAACACGCTGATGTATTATTAAATGTATGAGACCGAAGAGATGAGATGTGTAAAATTCTAATTTGCATTAGGACAAGCCTCACTAATCATAAAATGATTTCCTTGATTCACTTGAGAAAGATTTGGCCAGCTGAAACTTTAATTCAGTTTTAAAGAAAATTAGTGACATATCTCATGACTTCTCATGTGGGTAATATTTTATGATATGGAAGGAAAGAAATAAAGGTGAAGAAACTCTGCCAAATACTATTTCATCTCAGTTGATTAATTTACTATTTTCCATCTTGACCCATCAGTTGAATTTTACTTGGGGAAAAATGCATTCATACATCCCACTAAGCTATTTGTTTGATTTTGGCTTAGCATAATGTGGTTGGTAAACTACCGCAATATGTTAAACTTACAGTCTAGCAGGTTGGTTAATTGAAAATACATTTAAACAGATTGGTAGTTTAGATTGTCATGTGAAATTAGCCACTGCATACCAACATCTTGTGACTGCAGCTAAATTGATGAATTTTCAGCTTCAAACATTGGCGCCATCCTGGAGGTCTTTTATGGATTACTTAAAAGCTTTCCGTTTTCTTACTACTGATATAAGCATGCTGTCGATTGTAGGACTGTGTATGGTTTCAGATTTAATTTGGAAGAGGTGTTTCAGAATACAATACATAGGAGAGCAACTACAGTATCAGAATAGAACTCTTTAAAACATCTGCATCCTTTTCTGGGATCATGCAATTGCAAAGGATGCCTCCCTGCAGCCGCCACATCATTCTGGCGGGAAAACCCCCCACAGAGACTTTAAAGAAAAATCCAGAATCTGATAGTTCCTGTGCAATATATTCTGAAGCACCTCTTCTACAGGTAACCCATAGCACTGCAGGGCAAGAGTGTCATCTGTTGTATACATCTCTATTATTATTATTATTATTATTATTATTATTATTATTATTATTATTATTATTATTATTATTATTATTATTATTTTACTATATTGCTTTTTGCAATTGCTTTTTCCTCTTGTTCTTGGTTTTTCTCTGGTTTTATTTTATTGTTTTGGCTTTGTCTTGATTGTCACCTTGAATGATATACAGAAGCATGAATGCAAACACACGCGCATGTGCGCAGATAATATGGACCCTGTATGGAAACTGTTTCTGTTTAAGTTTTCTTGGTTTTTTTTTTGTTCTCTGAAGGAGAATCTGCTGAGATGAATTAAGTTACAAATGCTTGCTCCGATTGTTTATGGAAGTCCAAGGTTATAATTTGCTCAGGGAGAGAATCTTTTTCTCCCTTAAATTCATGTTTCTAAGCAATATTTTGGCTATTTTCTTAATTCTATGTCTCTCAAGAGATCCTCTTGTGCTTCTTCTGGTTGCAGCTCACAGATGTCTTCTGGCCATTCTGTTGCAGTGATGGGCATTGATTTTACTCTGCGGTATTTGTACAAAGTACTAATGGACCTGTTACCAGTTTGCAATCAAGATGGAGGCAATAAAATAAGGTAAAATTGTAGATGTTAGAAAAATTATAATAGTAAAAATCCTAATTCTGAAAGAAAGTCCTTTAATCTGGGGCAAGAAGAGAGTAGCTTGCAGTTCAATTTAGAAATCAACTAATTCAGAGTAATGTTTGCTTTTCCAACCAAGAGGTTATTTGATTTGTGGAATATTTAAGGGTATATTTGATAAGCATATAAAATTGGAAGATAAAAATGAATATTGCATGAGGATGAAAACATGGGGAAACACTTTAAGTACTGGTAGACCTTGATTTACAAGAGTTCATTTAGTGACCGTTCGAAGTAGCAACAGCACTGAAAAAGTGACTTATGACCATTTGTCACACTTATGACCATTGCAGCATCCCCATGATCACATGATTTACATTCAAATGTTTGACAACTGACTCATTTAATGATAGTTGCAGTGTCCCAGAGTCATGTGATCAGCTTTTGAGACCTTCCAACAAGTAAAATCAGTGGGGAAACCAGATTCACTTAACAATTGTGTTACTAATTTAACAACTGCAGTGATTCACTTAACAAATGTGCCAAGAAAAGTCATAAAATGGAACAAACTCACTTAACAAATTTCTCACTTAGCAACATACATTTTGGGCTCAATTGTGATCATAAGTTGAGGGCTCTCTGTACTGAAGAATGACATGCATCAATGGGCAAAAACAGAAGTTGAGATGACCTGTATCTGAAGAAGTGCTTGGTTTCCAGTTCAACCAAGAGCTGATGCAGATTTCTTCCTGCATCAGTGCATTAAATCAGGGATCCCCAACCTTTTCGACGCCGCGGCCCGGTACCGGCATCAGCTGGGCGCCGCGGCCCGGCACCGGCATCAACTGGCGCCGCCATCTTTTTGACGAAAAGTGCTTCCGGTGACCTCACCGAATCACTTTTCGTCCAAAAAGATGGCGCTTCCGCCCGTGAGCTTTTCGGCAGAAATGGCTTTCTACCCGGAAAAGCTCACCAGAATGGCGCCGCCATCTTTTTGATGAAAAAGTGCTTCCGGTGAGCTTTCTACCCGGAAAAGCTCACCGGAAGCACTTTTTACCAAAAAGATGGCGGCGCCCAGCAACCAGCCCGGTAAGAGTTGTTCCAGCGGACCGGTATCGGTCCGCGGACCGGCGGTTGGGGACCCCTGCATTAAATGACCAGCATTAACCCCTGCCAGTGGTCCCTCTGTTCCATCCTATTGTCCATAGGTATATTATTTCCCTTCTTCTGCCACACTATTATCTGATTCTTAAACTTCAGAATGAGCTAGAGGAAAAGGAAATACATTGAGCAATGAGAAGAAATAGTGGCTGAAGACAAGAGAAATAGTAAAAAAGGAATAGAGAATGCAAGTATCTAGAAAGGAAAGCTAGAATGAAAGACCACGTAGTATGGTATATAGCTCCAGAAGCACCCTATATTGTAGGAAGGGGCAACCCACTTTGAGATTGTGCTCTTGATAATGGACTTTTGTTTTTTGCAAAATAAGATTAGAGATTGGAACAGATTGGGAGGCAAACTGAACTGTTCCTCTTTCTCCTTTAACCCCCACTAAGTCCTGTAAGCAGGTGTCCAACCTTGACAACTTTAAGACTTGTGGACTTCAACTCCCAGATTCCTCAGCCAGCTTTGCTGGCTGAGGAATTCTGGGAGTTGAAGTCCACAAGTCTTAAAGTTGCCAAGGTTGGACACCCCTGCTGTAAAACAACTCAGTATTTTCCTAATAAAATTAAGCTTACACAGTGCAGCTCTACTCAAAAATATTAACCATTTCTTTCTGTGGTAAGTGTGTAAACTTGCAAGTTTATTGATGAAATTATGGAACATAAAAGAGATACAAAGATCTTTTTCTGTATCTTTTCCACAATTGCATGACTTTATGATTGCCAGGTGATTGATTAAAAAGAAAGAAGGCTCTGCCCTTGTCTTCCATCTTTAGTGAAAGATAATGAAAAAATTACACATTTTAGAATAACTCATCTAATGGCTGGCATTTTTGGATAAAATAGAATATTTCAATATGGTTTTAGATGTAGCTATGGGACCAAAACTGTTTGGATCAATTTATTGATACAATATTCACTAATGATTGGACAAAAAAATGGGTTGATTTGACTATGTATCTCTCATCTACTTTTGCCACCACTGAATCTAATATCTTCCTAGGCTACTTGGGATAAATGGAACTTGGTTGATATGACTTTATGGTATCTTTAGTTCTATTTGGAGGATTAATCTTAGGAACTCATATTGGAAAATTCTTTCACTGCTTGGCACCAAATTCTGTAATTTACATGCATTTGCTTTAGGGATTATTTTGTTTCAACCTTAGTGAAAAGCAACTCCATTCTGAACCTTCTCTTGGAATAAAATTTGAAATATTTAAAGTGATGTATATTCCAGTGGAACAAGACCCCAACATATTTTGATTGTTACACTACAGGGAAATATTAAAATACGAAATAACAGTGAATCCAGCAAAAATTAAGTTTAATATAGCCAGTGGACAATAACAATCCCCTCACTCAAATAATGTTTCTATATAACTGTAGAACTGGAAGAACTTTATTCCAAATGCATGTAAGTGTAGAGTCTACTTTTTCCATATTGAAACTGGCCTTGGCTCCAACAGCTGTCAAAAAAGGGAAAGCCAACTATAGTTTGGCAGCACACTGCATTTTAGAAACTGTCTTTAAAAAAAGACATTAGAAATCAATTTTAGGGTTCATGTGTAACACACAAAGTTCTACTGCTGAAGTATTTTGTTTCAGTTAAGAACAAAATATTTTTTTCTAAATTAGGAACAGTTGAAAAAGAGTTTCTAAGCTTCAGAAGTTTAGAACTTGCAAGCTTTCATGTATTCCTGCCATCCCTAATTACTTTCTTTGGTTATGTTTTTATATTTTGTTGTTTCTGTGTTGTTCTATTGTGGTGAGTCTTAAAAGAATTGATTGGAGTTGGGTGGCATTTAAATGGAATGGCTAGATAAACTAACA
This sequence comes from Notechis scutatus, assembly GCF_049901735.1. Classification (NCBI taxonomy): domain Eukaryota; kingdom Metazoa; phylum Chordata; class Lepidosauria; order Squamata; family Elapidae; genus Notechis; species Notechis scutatus. Next base: position 69,809,479 of record NC_142011.1, read on the forward strand.
CACATGTATCTTTTTTGCATTGGCAAACTATACACCCAGCTACCTAAAAATTCATGCATTCTGATCTATGATTTCATTTACTGTTTGCTTTTTAATAGGTGCTTTATTATGGAAGATAGAGGATATCTTGTGGCACATCCAACTCTTATTGATCCTAAAGGTCATGCTCCAGTAGAACAGCAACATATTACACACAAGGTTTGTCTGCATCATGGTGTTTTCATATATAAGTAGTCCTTGAGTTATAACCACATGTTCAGCAGCTGTTCAAAGTTACAACAGCACTAAAGGAGGGGGACTTGCGACCAACTCTGCAAAGTTGCATCTGTTGCAGCATCCTCACAGTTATGATTGTGATCTGGGTGCTTGGTGCCCAGCTTGCAGTTATGACATCACAGTTATGTGATCATGATCACTGCTTAAAAAAAAATTAAGATTTTAATAAAGACAAGCAAAAACTAACAAGAACTAATATTTAAAGAAAATAAAAGAAAAAACAAACCTTTAAGAAAAAATCTATAAAGAAATAGCTTCTAATTTTCTTTATAAGTATAAATTTACCTCTTGCTTTATGGTTACACCATAGCTTTCAATTTTTTGTTATCTATTTTTTTTTCTAATTATCAAAGCCACACGCGTGCATTTCATTCTGCTTTATGCAAAAGGTCTATGAAGGATTTCCAGCCAGCAGTAAACTTAGATAGTGTCTTTTCTCTGATCAAAACTATCTTTGGCCATCTCAGCAAGTTCCATTATCTTCACCATTCATTCCTTCGTCGCATGTAATATTCACTAGAAGCTCTTCATGACCCTTGCTTGCTTCCCACAAAAAAAGGTGAATGGGGAAGCCAGTTGGAAGTTAGAAGTCGCTCCCAGTCCCACTATTTTTTGTCTGCCCATTGTGCCCACTTCATATCCTGTTCCCCCACAGCATCAAGTGATACTCCAAAGCAGTTGCTCATGGTGTCCCCTGCCCTTCCGTGCATCCATTGACCTGCTTGCCTGCAAAAACCCCATGTGGTCCTGGGGTTACGATGGCAACCAGAACTGCCAATATTGCTGTTGCTAAGCGATGCAATCATGTGATGTTGCGCTTTACAATCTCATTGCTTAGTGGTGGAAATTCCAGTCCCAATTTCCATTGTAACTCAAGTACCATTTATTTACAGATATAACTGACAATTTTAACAAGAGAAATACACTGCTGATATTTATAAAATTATGAAACAGTTAACAATCTTCTATTTTTTATTTGTAGGAACCTCTTGTGGCAAATGATATCCTAAACCATCCAAACTTTGTGAAGAAAAATGTGTGTAACAGTTTCAGTGACAGAACCGTCCAGAGATTTTATAAATTTAATACCAGCCTTATGGTATGTTGTTTAATCTGACCCATTCCTTAAACTGCTTATATCTAAATAGGATATTGTTTAGATTGTACTAGAGACAGTATAACAACCTATATTGCATCATTGGTCTGAATGGTAGATCATGGGTTGGTTTATTTATACATCTTAAATACTTGACTATTATGGGTGAATCTGTAGGCAGTCTGCTTTATACCAGTCAGTGACCAAAATTTTAAAAACACCATCAGCAAATTACAATGAATTGGGGGTTTGCATTGGTTTTGCCGCTTCAGTGCTGAAACGCAGATTATTATTTTTTTTGCTTCAGGGATGGGGCAGAAACAGTAGAACTCCCTGAGAATGTTACCAATCTGCATGCTTTCCATGCACTTTTGGGAACATAGAAATTATATCAGATGATGTTATTCCCTACAGTAGGTAATATGAAACTCATGTAGAGGGCATTTAGTTAGGAAAGTGGCATCAAGTTAGCAGTGCAGAGAAAACCATAGATTTGATACTTGAGGTCAAATGTAATATTCTTTAGCTATGCAAATCTATAACGGAACGACATTTAAAAGAGCGTGCACAGCTTTTTTCACTGCATTTCAAAGGTTGTTCCAAAACTAGAAACAGTTGGTTTTTTTTAATGTGTGAATTGAAATTATCGGAGGGCTGGTATATTTTTCAAGGGAGGCACTAAGGATTTTATAACTTGAAATGAAAAAAAAAAAAGTACTAGTTACTCATGATGATTAGATCAAGATCAGAGGAACCTTGTTCTACTAACGTGTTGCAAGAAAACAGCAGCAGGAGGGCACTGTAGAGCTTACGTAAACATCTCGGGAGGTTGGCCACTGTGGAGAAAAGGTTTCTGGATCAGATGAGGCTTTGCTGGGATCCAACCGAGTGCTTGGATGCCTCGCTGAAATGGAATGTGGGACACTCTGTAATCACAGTATTATTATTTGAGTGCATTAATGAACAATGTACTCTTCCTTCTCTCTAATGACTGGGAAAGGTGTAATAGGCGGCTGCTGTTTCAATGTTATTCTTTGAATCAGAAGCTTGTTAGCCAGATTGCAAATTTTGTTTTCTTCTCTATTTGCAAAAATTGTTTTCAAAAGGTAACAAATGAGATATGTGTATATTCCATGCTTTCTTGCCCATAGAAAGCTGATATCCAGTTAGATTACATTGCTTTAGTCAGAAAAATTCATTGCCTACAGTTTATTTACATTTTTATCCAGTTGGGCTATTTTGTATGTTGAAGTATTGATTGCTGATGAGAGTTCATTTAGTGGGACACTGTAGGCTTACAGTCTAGCAGATAACATTTGTCGTAACAAGAACAATTCACTTCAAGGGGAAACATGTTTTCTTCCACATGCCTGATCTGTTTTCCTTCCCCCTAGGGTGATCTGACAAATCTTGTGCACGGCAGCCACTGTTCTAAATACAAGCTGACAAGAATACCTGGAACCAATGCCTTTGTTGGAATAGTAAATGAAACCTGCGACTCACTTGCCTTCTGTGCCTGCAGTATGGTAGACAGGCTCTGTCTGAACTGTCACAGGTAAGAGGACATTTGAAATGAGACATGATTGGATTATACTTTGGATTGTGCTTTTTTAAAATGAAGGGGGGTTGCAGGGCTTCTCGATAATGTGCGTTTGGTTTTTACAGTAGCTGAGCGAAACAGCATGTGACTCAACAGGCATGTTAAGCCTTATTTACAAAATGCCTAGGCAGGTTGCTTATTTACAATATAAGGCACAGCTCAGTATTCCATGTGAGGAAGAAGCAAAACATTATCTAGCTATACCTGGGTCATCTTGACATCCTAACATTCGATTTATGGGGTCCTCTTGGTTTCTTCCAAAAAAAGTAGCTGAATTTTTATTTATTCATTAGATTTTTACCCTGCCTTTATGATTTTATAAGTAACTCAAGGTGATGAACATATCTGATACTGCTTCCTCCTGGTTTCCTCACAACAACAACCCTGTGAAGTGAGTTGTGCTGAGAGAGAATAATTGTCCAAAGTCACCCAACCGGATTTCATGCCTAAAGCGCGACTAGAAGTTATAATCTCCTGCTTTCTAGGCCACTACCTTCAATCACTAGACCTGTTGTATAGTTAACCAACTGGTTTCTGTTTTGTTGCAGCTCCTTTAGAAGACAGGACTATATTTTCTTTTGAGGGGGCAGGGCTGTCACATAAATAACTTCACCTGCTTGTTGGATAACTATTGGATTGCTAGGCTAGAACTGCGCTTCTGTGGGCCAAGGCAGAGCTGTGTGTAGCAGTTTCAGTCTGAAATACTGCCTGTTAGTCAACACTTGAGCTGAGGCCATTTTGCTGGGTAGGAACCAAAAGGACTGAATTAGAGATTGCTTGTTACCTCAGCATAAGTTTCTTGACAACAAAGAGTTTCCACCTGCCTCTACCCAGAAATGCTTTCAGTCTGTATATTACAGCTAAGTCATCGACTTACAACCATAATTAAGCCCAAAATTCCTGTTGTTAAGTGAGACATTTGTTAAGTGAGTTTTGCCTCATTTTACAATCTTCCTTGCCTCAGTTGTTAAACGAATCACTGTGGTTGATAAGTTAGTAACCCGGTTGTTAAGTGAAGCTGTCTTCTTCCCCATTGCCTTGGGCTTGTCAAAAGGTCAGAAAAGGTGATTCACATGATCTTGGGACACAGCAACGGTCACAAATATGAACCACTTACCACGCATCTGAATTTTGTTCATGTGACTATGGGGATGCTGCAAAGGTCATAACTATAAAAACTGTAATAAATCACTTTTTTCAGTGCCATTGTAACTTTGAAGGGTCACTAAACGGACTGTTGTAAATCAAGGACTACCTGTATTCCTGAGTAAATAATCTAGTGAATTAATTCAGTCAACCTGGTTTAGGTAAACCAGGTGGTTTAGGTTAAGCCTAGTGTTCAGGATCACGTTTTATACATTTCTCTCAAGATCGTGGAAATGCTTCCTATACTGCGGCCAGGTGATCTGTGATGTATGGTGCTGCCTATCTTTTATTTATTTATTTGTAAAATTTATTGGCCGTCCATCTTACCACCAGGGCAAGATCCTTGGACTAATCTGGTGGTAAGATTTGGTCATCGTGTTATCAAAAATGATATTGCGGAGAAAAAAAGAATAGAAAAGACAAACTTTAGGTTTGTTTAATTTTAAAAAGTGAAAAGCCTCATAAAGAAAATAGGCCTGGTGCGAAGAAACAAGATGCAAAGAATTTCCATCTTCTCTTATACTGAAACTCAGCAACATCTATAAAGCTGAACGATGAGAGATTGTAGATAATGCTAGATTAAATTTTGGATTTTGGTGCTACTACTTGCTTGAGGTATTAAAGATGATTTTTCACATTTTTTGAAAATGAGGCTACTAATGACTACTAATTGTAGTAGTTATATGCTACTTCACATGAAATCTCCTTAGCTGTAGAGGGGTTATAGTCCTTATGGCTTCTTTGTACTGATATCATTGTAATCACTGTGAACTTTGAAACAGTAAAATCTGAAAAAGACTCTTTACCTATATTGCCAGCAATTGTACTAGTAATAAGCCTAATATAACTTATAAACAATACTATTGGCCTATTTGACATTAAAATTGTTTTCTGTAGCCCAAGATTCAAGATACACAGGGAGTAAGAGATAATACATATATTTATTGTTTATTTTCTTCCTGAAGAATGGAACAGAATGAATGTGAATGTCCTTGCGAGTGCCCTTTAGAAGTCAATGAATGTACAGGCAACCTTACCAATGCAGAAAACAGGTATGCATAGCTCACAATTTATTAATAATGTTATGATAATATATCGTTCAATGTGTTAGATGGGCAGTTCCATTGTTTTAAGGGTGATTATTCAAATAATAAAGTAACATAACCACTGAGTGCGTTTTTGAAACCTAGTTTTTGCATACTGCTTTCCAAATTTTAGAAACCCTAGTTGTGAAGTCCATCAGGAACCTCTGACTTTTATTGCTGTGGATTCCAGCCTACAGGATGCTCTTCCTCAGTGTATCAATACACAGTGTAATCAAAGAATGGAGAGTGGGTAAGTTACACCATTGTTTTCCCTTGAAGAAATCAATAAAGAAATTTTTTAACTGCTTGAAGAATTAAAATAAAAACTATCATAAAATCTGTTGAATTTATATTTAACTTTATTTAATCTAATAGCATATAGCTCCTCTTCTTTGCAGATTCAGATTCTACCCTTTGAAAGTTACAAACCCTTTAAAATAACCTGCATAACAATGAAGAAATTAAATTAGAGCAGCTTGCCTGAACCTAGAACCTGAAAAGTCATTGCATTAAGGATTCTTGGGTGGGCATTATGGAAACGGCTGCTTGAGATCTCATATTTTAATCAGGACGGAACTGGTAGCAGTAACAGAAATTGTCTTGTTCCGCTTTCAAGAAAAGGAGAGTAAGGCGGATAGAGGAAAATTAGTGTCATTTCTGACTAATGAACAAGTAAAATATTTGGTTCACATCTAGCACCAAGGAATCATTATTTTGTTTTACAGAACAGCTTAGCTGGTAAAAAGACAGATTGTTTTTCATTGGAAGTGCAAATTTGCACTGACAACAAAGAATAGCAAAGTGAGATAGCCTAACCTGTCTGTTGGTCTAGCTATAAAAGACTGACTTCACAAATACCTTTGTCTCCAGTTACTCAATCTTGTAACAAGTAAATTTTCACAGCCGTTTCTTTATCTTGCAGAGATTGTTTTGGTGTCTTAGACTGTGAATGGTGCATGGTAGACAGTGATGGAAAGACTCACCTTGATAAATCCTACTGTGCTCTTCAGAAGGAATGCTTTGGAGGTATTGTGGGTGCCAAAAGCCCCTATACGGATGACATGGGATCCATTGGTAAGATCCATTTGGAATTTTTGATGTATTGAGATGTGATCTGGATTATCCACATAATCCTCCCCCCCCCCACCAACCATACTTTTTATGAGAATCACGCAGGGTGAAGCTTAGACTCAGTTTCTTTTTATCACAGCAGAATTTTGGCTGGGGAAGCAGAATATATTGGGCTGCTCCTGTGTAAGACGTGCTTTCTAGCCCATGCAGCCTGCAAGATGAAATGCCATTGTGGTGTATCAATTAGGATAGGAATTCAGTCTATTCATAACAATTTTTTACATGGAGCAATGGAATGGTCACATGGCTTCTTTTGAAAGTTGGCATGATTTCCTCTTCGGGAAATCATCCATAATCTAGCAACTATCTAGATTATTTTACAGGACTTGAGCTTCTTTAGGAAATGATTTTCACATCATTTTCATTTTTTTCCTCCCTCTGAAATGAAAGGAGATGAAGTGATAACTTTGAATATGATAAAAAGCGCCCCAGTTGGTCCTGTAGCAGGAGGTATTATGGGATGCATAATGGTGTTGGTTCTCGCAGTCTATGCCTATCGTCATCAGATCCATCGGCGAAGTCATCAGCATATGTCTCCACTTGCAGCCCAAGGTAAGCTGAACAAATGTTTTGCTTATGGAATAGAATTACAAGAGTTTTCCGGCCCTGACTCTGATTTTGTGCAAACCTTCTGATAATTTCAAATTGAATTATAAGCATAGGCCCTATAGAATATATTTTCTTCACATTGCTCTAGTAATATGGAATAGGCACCACTGCCCTCTGCTGGATAGAGAAGTTAAAGTTGTGCTGGTTTTATTAAGTCTTGTCTTGGAATGTTGTAAATATTAATTCCTTCAGCTGATTCTAGAGCATGTTAGATATACGGAGTTAGCTTTCCCAGATAGATTTGCATGCCTTATGGATCCTTTATTGATACATTTAGTAATTTTTAAAAAGTTCTAAATCCATGTTTTTGCTCCAGTTGTACAGAAAACCAAATGGCATTTTCTAGATACATCCTTTTATATAAACACATTATATAATCTCACTGTTTAGCATTTTGCCTTCTTAATAATAAAAATCGAAAGAGAGCCTGTTACGGCTGATTATAATTCTAACCATTTTCTAGCATTGATCTATGTAATTCCATGAAAATATCAACTGACATTGTACAAATAATTGGGAAAATGCAAATATTGCCATAAGTGCAAGGAAAATTTTTAATCATGATCATCACTTTCCAACATTTCTATAAAAGAGCTATTATTTCCCATAAAAGAGAATATGTTACTCAGGGTTGAATTGTGGAGTCCTTAGTACTCTCTGAGCTTGGTTATTCTACTGAATGTTCACTGGTTGTTTCACTTAATTGTGCACTGATAATATTATCTAGTTGGGTAATAAAATGTCTGCAAGGAAACAGCCAAACTCAGAGAATATCAAGGATTCTGGAGCTATTTATTTACTTACTTACTACTTATTTATTAAATGTATATGCTGCCCATCTCACTGTTACAACGACTCTGCCTATTATTTCATAGAATTATATGTGTGTGTGTGTGTGTGCGCACACACACACACACACACATATCTTAAATGGAACATACATATAGCTGGCTTAAAAGAGAAGAGAGAGGTAGGGAAGCTAACGATTTTATGCCATAACCTCAACCATAATTGCTATATGGTTTCCAGGACTCTGCTACTTTGTCCTTCAAAAAGGGGTAATCCAAGGCCATTTTAAAAACATTGCACTCTTACAGGCTAATGCAACCTCTCTCTCTTAATTAGTTGCATTTTTCTGTTTGTAACGGTGTGCAGAAATGTCAGTCCGCATGTCCAACCTGGAGAATGAGAGAGATGAAAGGGATGAGGACAGTCATGAAGACAGAGGAATCAGTGAGTATTTAGCAATCCCATTCTAGGAAAACACAGGGAGAGGCTGCATGCATTTTTTTCCCTGTAGTTTCCTTCTATAGATATGTAACATTATTCATCTCTATAATCATTTCAAGAGGCAAAGTGCTTTACAGTTTTGGCCCTGTCAGTTCTGAAGAGAGGCTGTATATTGCTGCCTTTCCATAGACTGAATGTAACTGTAAAAAAAAGTATTGACTTGCTCATATCCAATTCACTGAGTTTTTATCGGTGATTTATGAACAGGGCTTTATTCTTTGGTCCATTATTTGTCTCCAACACTTGCTATCTTACTGTTTTCTTCTGAAGACCAAATATGCCATATATCAACACTCTTGTTGTCCAGACTTAATCGATTCTTAGAAATTTACAAAATCTAGTTGCAGATTTCTTCACTACGCTTTCAAGAACTGTATACAGTCCATAGTTAAATAAGAGCCACCTACCCACCTCTTGATAAAATAAATAGCTGATTTGAAAACTCTAGGGAAATGTAGCAATCAAACCCATGGTTATTATTCTGTAGATGTTCCTGCATTTTCCTTACTATGTTATAACTATTGCTAATATTTCCTGCAGTTTTGCAAAAAACATTGCATTTTAAGATACCTTAAAGCAGTATTTAAGGTATATTAAAGGTATCCCTTAAATACCTTAGGTAGCATTTTGTCACCCAATGGATTCTAAGTAAGTTACAATGCTGTCTGGGAATCAGAAATAGTTACTATTCTTTCATTCTGCTTTAGATGCTTGATCAGTTTTGGAATTTGACAAAAATGTAATAAGATATTTTATAATGTCTTCAAAGAGATCTGGTTGATGAGTATGTGAAGTTATCCTTTGTTTCCTCTCTCTCTCTCTTTCTTTGTTCTGCTCACTATAGTCAGTAACACTCGGTTCATAGCAGCAGTTATCGAGCGACACGCCCATAGTCCTGAACGCAGGCGCCGTTATTGGGGACGATCAGGAACAGAAAGCGATCATGGTAAGATCATAGAGGCCGCTCATCTTGTTTGTGCTTACAATATAGCATATTTTCTAAGAAAGTAATCCCAGGGCTGTTCTTCATTTAAAACAAATTTGATGCTTTCCATTCCAGGGCGAGGCCCTTGCCAACTTTGAAGCTATTTTTGTTTCATTCCTCCACTTAGCATCTTAATCACTGATATATCAACACTGATCTATGAATGTGCACCCTTACAAAAAGCAAAGTTTTTACAAAAATTAGATTCCCCCTCTTTTACCAGTAAGGTCCTTTGAAACATTTTAATACTTGTCCCATTAACTTTGTTCTATTTGATAAAGAATAACACTATTTCTTTTTAATCACACAGTGTTTATTTTTAAGCCCATAGATACCAAGAGTTTATTTCTTGTTGCTAGGTTAAATTAAGCCTAGGTTAAATTTTAAAAGGTTGAATGCCTTCTTGGCTTACTGGTATGCACTATGATTCATAAGGAGATTTGCGACAGACACAATTACTGCAAACACAGTTTTCCTTTGGTTCACATAGAAATAAAATGATTAAGGAAGTAGGATTTGGGCTTTTGTGACATTTCTTCCTAAATTAAAAAAAATAGTTTACAGTGCAGACTGGGAATGACTTGTTTTACTACATAATTGACCAGTCACCAATCAGATTGGACAGTTGTTGCTAAATCTTCCATGCTGGATCAAATTGATGAGTCCACTAAGAGGATTAATGTGAGGTTGGCATATTTTTCTTCTGCCAGGGCTGTCAGCTGTATCTTGGTATCACTTTCACTATAAATACAGTATGATACACTAAATGCACAACCAGGACAGAATGAGGACTTCTGTACTTGATTTCCTGGAGTCCTTAATGTTTCCAGATGTTCACTCAATATGTGGCAGTGATCCCTGACTAAAACTTGCAGGCCCTTATATCTTTCATAGGACTGCGACCCTGTGATATTTCTAGTTTATATAAACATGACATTAGAAAGGCAGATTGTAGAAAAGCTTTTTTTAAAGTACCCAGTGACAAGCTCTATAATTTTAAAGAGAAAAGTGGCATCTCTACTCTACTCAGACTTGAATGCCGCCATCTGTTATTCGGATACAGAATTTTGTTCAGTAGAACCATTAAAAATAAAAGCAAACAAACATGGAAATGCTATGTTATGCTGCTGTGGCAACACTGTATAAAAAGTATCATGCTTTAGGCCATAAGAATACAGGTAGTCCTTGACTTATGACCACAATTGAGCCCAAGATATTTGTTAAAATTCAATGAGTTTTGCCTCATTTTGCGACCTTTCTTGCCAGTGTTGATAAGTGTATCATTACAGTTGTTAATTTAGTATCACAATTGTTAAGTGAATCTGGCTTCCCCATTGACTTCGCTTGTCAGAAGGTTGCAACAGGAGGGAATGACCCCAGGACACTGCAACTGTCATAAATATGAATCAGTTGCCAAACATTTGAATTTTGATAAATGACCATGGGGATGTTGCAAGGTTGTGTGAAAAATGGTCATAAGTCACAATTTTCAGTGCCATTTGGCCACTAAATGAACTGTTGTAAGGTGAGAACTACCTGTATATGAAAAAACTAAATCACATAAATATTGGCAGTTGGTTCCTAATAACCAGGAGGTCAAACCTTGGTTGGTTGGTTTCCAACAAACACTTTTCACCGGAAGCTTAGACAATAATATTTCCTTGGCAAATTTTCCTGTACATGACATGTGATTGTAACATTATTATCTGAAATATCTAATGCATTGCATAATTTCCTTTTCTCAGTATTTCCCTCCAAGTAATATAGACAAGCAGAGTTTAAACAATAGCCAGAGATTCAGACTATGCCAACATTGGAACGTCTCTTTACATGCCTCTCAGGGCCGTTGGCAGTGTGATTATTTTTCTTTCGCTTACTTCCTTTCATTTGCAGAGGATTGGAGGCTGTGGTTGAGTCATTATACAAAGGTTAATGTTCATTAGCTGCTGTTACAGAATTATAGTCCTTCTTCCTGCTTTATCATAATTACTTCGCATTTAATAACATAATAGGTGCCAAATTGTTTCAGAAACTTTATTGAGTTAACTATGTGTAATGCAGCTTGTTTTCCTATCACATTTTTTTTTAAATTGTCAGCATTTGGGAGAAACTAACACAATTAAATCTAGAGGCAACAACTGCAAAGAGTACTGTTGCATAAAAGTAAAAATAGATGTTAATGTCAATGCATGGGACTGTTTTTTCAAACTGGGCAACTTGAAGATATCTGGACTTCAATCTCCAGAATTCTCCAGCCAACATGTTGGCAATTGCATATATTTAATATAGGACTCTGTGTTCCCCTACTTGCAAATTCGCTGCACTTATGCAATTCAGCTACCGGTAATTGCACTATCACATATCCAATTGAATTTTATAGATTTGTAAACTGGCATTTTTTACATTTTGCCAGCGGGGAATTTTTATTTTTTATTTTTACTTTGAAATCTATTCATTCTTAATTTTATTAAGTACGCAAAATTATTTACTCATGTTTCACATTTCTAAACCACCCTTCTCCTTCAAAGGATTAAAAAACACAGTCATAAACTACCCATGAACCATTGGGTCATTGTATCAGAGATCATTCTTTACTTAAACAGATAAACAGAATGACCAAGGGAGGGCAAAAAAGCAGTGGAAATGACGACTTTGTGCCAGCTTCCCCATTGACTTTGTCGAAAGCTAGCAAAGAGTTTGTCAGGAATCATGAACATGTGACTGTGGCTGACTACATCAATGCTGCAGCGCCCACAGTCTTGCGGATGCAACTATTGTGAAGATCCTTGAAATTTCAGTTACACAGAATCCAAGATTTTGTACATATTATTTAAGTTAGCAAATCTGCTATCTTAAATAATATGTGCTATAATGCGCCTTTTGGGTTAATTGAAGTTGATGTATAGGAAAGCCGTAGTAGCACATAGATTTTTATGGTACAGTTCAGCATGATGGGAACATTCTGAATTTTACACATTTGGGGCATTTATTTTTTGCACTCATTGCAGAGGTAGCTGAAAACCTCACAAAATAGAGGTACAATTAGCTGAAATACACTTTAGAATTCTGGGTTTTAATGCTGCTGTTTCCAGTCAATGTTACCAATAACTAAGGCAGATTAAGGCTTTACAGCATCAGCTAAGATGAAAGGAAACTCAAATAAATTCCCCTAGGGGAGTTTAAATTGCTATTTTTTTTGGGGGGGGGTGTCTCCATTGTAACTTCACGGTCTCAGTTACAGTATTGAACAAATTGTTCAGCAGATGCAGAACAATTTCTCTTATCAAAGAGAAACTCTGTTCATGATATTGATTCAGATTGGTATATAATAAAGTATGCTCCAATGTGGCTTCTTTTTCATAGGTTGCCAAGTGCAAAGAAGCCAGATTTCGATTGTTAATATGCTAAATTGATGAGGACCACTGCTTTCTCTATTTCTGGTGATTTTGCTTGTTGCAAGTCAACCATCTGTCTGATTTAGAGCAGCCCCATTCCGTACAACTATGTTAAAACTAGAGTGGTATAGGAGAAGAGAAAAATCCCACTGATTAACAACAATATATTTACAAGGAAATAAATGTCTGTATTAGGAAACTACTGTACCAACTCAATAATATCTATTGACCAGTTTTTAACTATGACAAATAAATAAACTAGAAGTAATCATGTAAATGTGGTCTGTGTTAGGAGTATTTAGTTGTTTAGCGGGACCATAAATCTATTTATTTATTGTATCCCACCTTTATTATTTTTTTAAAATTACTCAAGGCAGTGAACATAACCAATACAACATTCTTCTCCTATTTTCCCCACAACAACAATCCTGTGAGGTGGTTGGGCTGGAAGAGCGAGTCACTGGCCTGAAATCGCCCAGCTGGTTTTCATGGCTACAATAGGACTTGAATTTATGGCCTAACTTGGGGGCTTAATCACTAGGCCAAAAGGAAATAGACTATTCCTTTTCTGTTTGGCCATGCTATCATCATGCTGGGTATCTTTGTTCTTTGACCATTCCCAGGGATTTTGGAGCTTTTCTGGAAGTTAGGTCCAGTGCTCAGGATTAATTTAGCCATCCACAGTTGCTTTCGATAATGAAATGGTTGGCATAAAATTTTAATAAACAAAGAATATATAAATTGCCATTGAGTGCAAACAGAATGACATAGAACATTCTGGAACTTTCCATTCTAAGAAGGGTAAGTTATGCACATATCTACAGTACAATAAGAAAAAGGAAAGTCAAGGATTAGGAAGAAAAAAAAGCTGGAAGAGTTTGAGCCATACACTTTGTGACTCCTACATTATTTGTTAATTATTGATACAGTTTGCTTTTGGTCCAGAATCATATATTACTTATGCTTACAGCCAACTTTCCCTCTTCTCCAATTCCCCCATGGTTCTGATAGGTAGTCAATCCTTCAAGGATTGAAAACACTTCCCCTCCCTTGCCTATCTTTACTTTCCAGAGATCCAGGGAGGGCCACTACTGAGACCTTTCCTCCATCCCCATTCCTCCTTTGGACTCACTATTTTGTTGTTGTTACCAGGATTGATTAGTCTAGGGTGCAGCTCTTCCTCCTGTCTCCCAAGGTTATTCTCACCATCCATTATTCATCATACGTTAGGGCCATTCTATTTAATTTGAGAAAGTTCAGCACAATAGAAAACTACTTCTATTCTTACTGGAAGTTGATAAGTTGCAATTTGCATTTTTTTTTCTATTCAGAAAAAGTGATTTGTTCATTGCTGGCTTTCCCAAGATGGTCAGACCGACTAATCATTTGCTACTTTGTCATTGGTCTCCTCAGCATATGAACTTCTAAGCCTGATGACATGTCTTGTTTACTGTGGCATAATTTTCAAAGGAATTTTCCTATATGATAGCTTATCTTTCACCAGGCACCTGAAGTAGGATATGTTTTGTTTGCTTATTTCTTAGTTTTAAACCTATCTTTGATTCAGAAGCTCTTGCTTCTGTTTTTTTCTTGCAAGAATAAGGGTTGGGCTGAAAGTCACCAATTGAGCTCCCATATTTGAAGATGAACTTTGTACATGAAAGAAAGAAAAAGTCCAAACTATAATAATAATAATTGTGGGCAAGCCAGTTTTGTGCATATTTCCCTTAAAAGTGAATTTCACAACTAAGCACTAGGCTTTATTTAGTCCAAATTGACTATGGAGAGCTTTTACAACTGAAACTTATTGTATAGACTTTTAGTATAGTTGCATTGCTTAAAAATTCTTGTGTTGTTTAAAAATCTGTTTACAAGGACTGTGTTGAGTTTTAAATTCTTCCTGCCTTTTAAGGCTTCACAATTACATATGTCAAAAAAAAATTCATAGTGAGAAAAATTATATTTTAGTGGTATGATGCATACTATAATGTGTTGGTTATTGTATTTGCAAACTCATTAATTTAGAACTAAAAAGAATCTGACTAAAACTATTGAAAAACCTACATTGGTACAAGAAATAAATACACTCTCATACCCTTTATTTTTCAAAAAAAAAAGATTGTCCCCAACAATTTGAGTATACTTGACTATTATAACTGGAATTTATTTAAGCATAAGAGTTGTTTTGAATAAAGTAAATCCTAAGTTTTTTGAACTAATAAGGGAGGATGCAATGTCCATAGACTCAAATGCCTCTTAAATAGCAAATACAGGTATTCTTTGACTTACAACTACAATTGGGACTGGAATCTTGGTCATTTAACAACATGGTTGTTAAACGAGAAATTGCATGAGTGCTTCGTTCAACTACCACAATCCTGGCACTCCCAATTGTGGTTGTTAAGCAATCTTGCACATCACTAAGCAGATGGAGTCCCAGGTAAGGTGCACAGGATGCCTCGTGGTGTAGGAGAACAGCCTGGGAAACACTGCTCAGGAACTGAAAATCCTCCATGCCAAAATGCAAGCAGGATTTTCAATCCCTGAATGGCTGAAAGCTAGTGGCAAGAGGCATTTGTGCAAGGCCTGTGCCAGGTGCCCCCCGCAAAACGCCTGAGGTCCCCCACATTCCTTCCCTGAATTTGTTCTCTCTGCTTGTGTTTCGGTTCCTTCTCATCTCAGGCTGGCTGAAAGAGCTGCCTGCCATAGGAGTTCAGCTCCCCTCCATGTGTGGGAGGAAACTCCTCTGGTGGAGTGCATGAATGGAGCTAATATCTTTAGGCAAATTCCCACTGAAGGAATTCAGTTCCCCTCCATGCATGGGAGAGAACAGGTTTACACATAGCACACCTAAAATGGTGGACCAATTCTGTTCACTGTGTGTTAGTCCACCAAATTGACATCAAGGAATTTGAGAAGGTTGCTCAAATATTACCTACATCTTGTTGCAGTAAATGAAGCTTATTGAAGATAGATAATTTGTATAATCATAAAGAACATTATTTGAAACCTTGATTTATCTAATAAAAATCACAAAATATTAAACGGTGCAGACAACTATTTGGTGTTTTATGTTGATCGTTTTCAACATATATGAGGGTTACGGATTGTATATCTACTTTATTTATTTATTAGATTTTTATTCTGCCTTTATCACTTAAAGCAACTCAAGGCAACGAACAAACCTAATACTCCTTTCTCCTCCTATTTTCCCCATAACAAGAACTCTGGGGTGGGTTAGTCTGAGAGAGAATGACTGGCCCAAAGTCACCCAGCTGACTTTTCAAAACTTTTAATGAATTAGTCAAATCACCACAGGCAGATGAATTAAACAATAGATATGCAACAGCATTCTTTCCATAATGTTTTGAGGGGGGTTGGGGGTTGTACACAATCAGAAACCTCAAAACATACAAAGGAAAGGAAGTCAAACTCTGTTTAAATAACCTAACACTCCTGCAGCAGTCAGCATTGTGAGGTGATGATTTTTCCTTCCTGCAGTGTGTTAAATTATGAACGTGAATGATCACTTCTAAGTATTGTGAACATTATTGGTTCATGTGGCTTTGTTTTTCAGGCTACAGTACTATGAGTCCTCAGGAAGACAGCGAAAACCCTCCCTGCAATAACGACCCATTATCAGCTGGCGTAGATGTGGGAAATCATGATGAAGATTTAGACCTGGAGACCCCCCCTCAGACTGCTGCCCTTTTGAGTCACAAGTTCCACCACTACAGGTTGCACCATCCCGCCCCCCATCATAGTCACCACTTACAGGCTGCAGTGACGGTACACACGGTGGATGCAGAATGCTAACGACTTTGGACTCAGGGAAAGAATTGCATCTCATGACACAGGCAGCAGGAGCCCAACTCAGTGTTCATCCTTGGTGCCAGACATTGGTTTTGGTGACTTGTCATGAGACTCATTTCAGACGCAAACATTCTCTTTCTAAAACATACAAGCTGGCTCAGGAATAGAGAAGTTTAAGGGGATGAAGAACCTGCCATAACACTCAGTAAAATGGAATAGTAAGAATGTTCGACTTCGAAGCACGAGAAGAAAGGTTTACACAATAAGCGGAGCGTTTTGAACTGTGTTAATCTGAGCCAAGAAAATAGTCAGCTCAGATGAAGGCGAAGAAGATTTTGCTTTCCTTAAACGGGAAGAACAGAAATTGCAGCCAGAGACAAAGAAGGTGCTGGATTTAAAAATAACCATTGCCACAAGGTTTTCATTTGTGTGGGCTCCTTTTTTTTAAAAAAAAAAAAGTTCATTGCTCTTACAAATTATTGTATAGGCTCTAGGACAATGCATCTGGAGATTTTTAAATAAAGGATTATTTTTGTACTATTTATTGAACTCAAAACACTCATGAACTCTGAGAGAAAGGAAAGGGAGGAATAAAGGCCTCACAGACTTTCCATGAATAACAGCCTAAAGTTTTATTTGTGTTGGTGACGCTGTGGTTCTCAAGAGACTTGATATTCAACCCCGTTCTGCACCATGCTATAAAGGGAAAATGAAGAAATTGTGTGCTGATTTGTTTACATAATTAAAGGTTCGTTTCCATGGTCATTTTGTACACTATAAACATGGCTTGTTGTGTTTATATATGTAATATCACCCTTCTCCACAATTTATATATATGACTAAAATTGTGCAGAAATGTGATACCAAGTCTAAGCATCCTATAAGCATTGAAGAATCCTATTCTTCTCTCATTCTCCCAGCTTACTTATCTTCCAACTTGGGGCAAAATTCCATTTAATATAGTAACAAAGTGATCAGTGCCATTCGTGATTGAGAAATTGAAAATGCCAATTGTTTCCATTTCACACAATGGAAATTTTTCAGAATGTAATGATAAAAGATCTCTCCCATTTATCTGATGTTTAATACTTTTAGTTCTTCATTGGAGATTTGACATCTGACTTGACACATGGACCATATAATTTTAAGCTAGCTTTAAGTTGCTGTGTTTTGTTTTAAAGTGACTAAAATATTATGGGCACATCTTTGCACCGTGCATATGATAAACATTAATCTATATGTAGTTTTTAAAAAGGTATCTGAATATTGCTTTAATAATAGGGTACTTAATAGTTATGTAAATGGTTTTTAACAGTATGGTAAAGTATGTGTGTGCTGTCATGATGCCCTTTATACTATGTATAAAATCACAATTTCTAGTGGAATAAAAGTATGTAAAGTATGGATTTATGAATTGCTTTTGACAGATCCAAATGTAATTTGGCATAAAAACGTTTTATATTAACTTGGAACTATACAAATTTCTTCAGCATTAGATATTCTCTTCCAGATGCTAACTTCATTTCTAAATATTCAAGCTCACAGATGCTTTGAGAATAGCAGTGGGGAGTTGCGTGTGAATTCTATGGTCTTCTGATATAAATGGAGAGAATCTGTACTCACTGTAAGGAATCTTTGTGTGAAGAGGATATGGCCTTAATGGAATTGATTAGAAAGCTTCTCTTCCCATGTGGTTGCGGTGTTGTCATTTGATTTAGTCCTTAGAATTAAACAAAACACTTTTAAGAGTTCAAACACAGCCTGAAGACACTTTTATAATAACTGCAGTTGCTGTGTTATACTTTTTTTAAAAATTAATAATGTTCCATTTCAATTCCTGCAGAAACTGATCAAATACTGGGAAATTGTTAAAATTCCCAGGATTTAATAATGGCTGGAAGTAACTACAATAGAAAATGAACAACATCTGCATACAGTACATGGAAATTGGATAATACAGATTTCAAAGATTTTAATTTGTCATTGTCATTTTGAAAATGGATAAATGAAAACGGCTACATTAATAACATTTACTGACCTTGAGTATGTTTTTTTTAAATAATATACCCTCCCTAGAAGCATAACCTGGAACATTTTCTGTTAAATGAAATAGTCATAAAGTTTTTGCGTTCTAACCATATTGTGACTGTTTTCACTTGGGTTTTAAAGGGAACCTGCCCAGAATGATGGAACTCTAATATTTAGTCTACCCCCCTAGTCTTTCTTGAGAACTAGTTTTGGTTAAAGGCCCTGGACTGGATATCAGGTGACTGTCTTGCCTTAAACCAACTGGGTGGCTTTTGGCTAGTTCTTTCCAGCTCTTAAAAGAAAAACAGAATGGCAAACCAGTTTTGGGGCTGGGGGAACTTGCAGGCATTGGCCAGAACTAAGATATGGAGGTCACCCAAAGTTGTGAACTGTCCATGTGCATACTTAGCAAGAAGCAGTCCCAAGGAAAAAAGATCTGAGTTGTTCCCCATATATTCACCCCATAATCTCAGTATATTATCTATTCTAAGGAAACATGAGGGGACTTGGGGTGTGGGGGAACTTTCATGCAGAATCTTAGGAATTTAAGTGTCATTGCACTCAGTTGTTTCAAAACAACTCCCTCCAAAAGCAGGAATGTGCATAAATAAGTACATTTGTCAAGGTTACTTAAGATAGCGTTATTTAAACAGCAAGAATTTAATTCACCATTTCTTTCTTTGCTTAGATGGTCTTCCACTTGATAGTAATGATTAATGAATTCTGGGTTTATCAGTACAATGATGTACAATACTGTTGCAGTTGGTAGCAATCCAGCCAGCACGCAAACAAATAATTCAGCAGGATTCATTATATAGAAGAAACTTCTTTATATACAATAATATAAAACATGATGTATGTATACAAAACCCATGCAGTTCTTGCAGTGTGGTAAAGAGAAAAAGAAGTAGCAAGTACACAAACAAGTATTATCAAGCAAAGACAAAATGAACTCTCTTATACACAGTATAGTTAAGCTAAGCCACGCACAGGCTCCAAGCTGTCACCAAACAGTCTCCATTGGCTGACTTATTGCCATGTCTATTCCAGTTCATGATATACGCTGACAAATACTATATTATTATTTCACATTTCCCTTTTTTATATTTAATGGGTTTTATACTAGAAGCTCCAGCATGTCATATTTAAAGATGTAAAGGAAGAGAGTCTTAACTCATATTTTGAGGTTGTATTATACTTAAAAAATCTCCCATGAAAATCCAGTTCTCTTCAAGGTATTTACCTCACAGATTCTCATATATTGATGTGTTTCTGGTTTTTAAAGAGACAGAAATAATAAACTTTTGAATTTTCCAAAGTAAACTATATTGTTCCGGCTATCATTTTCATTTCATGCTATTTCCAAATCCTGCAACAGGGACTATAATTCTAGGATTTTGTGTGAAATCTTAATAGTTAGTCATGGCTGCCAACCCCAACTAAGCTACAGTATTGATGTTGGACCTGCCAAGATCAGGAATGGACTGTATTTTCTATTATAATGAAGAGCCAGATCTTTTCAATTGTCATTGACAAAAAGCCTTTAATTGATGATCTTACACAGTTGCAAGGAGCTTTGAATTCAGGTTTTGATGTGTTAAAGTCATGGGTGTCAAACTCTATCCCATCATGTGATGTATTGTAATGTTTTTTTTGCCTTTGCAGACCCGGGGTAGGTGTGGCCTGTATGTGACCCATCCGGCCCATGGGCCGCCAGTTTGACACCCCTGTTTTAGGTGACCAGGATGAGTTATTCCAAAATTCTTGTGAGATAATAAGAGATAATTTATTTGATGCAGATATAATGCATCAATCAATTTTAACTCAAAGGCAAACACTATTTTCATATACATGGCTTCCTTATTGCTTCATGATCAAAATTAGGCATTTACTGTACAATAACATGTAAAGTAAAAGAATAGTACCATTTATGCCACAGATTAAGCTACAACATAAATTCTTGAGTGTTTGCTTGAGTAGAATGACATGGTATAAAAATGTAAAAATAGTTTTAGTACAGGAATCCATGTTTGCAGACCCAGCTAAAATTTCATAAAATTTGCTAATCTTCAAAACACAATCAAATTTTAAAATAATTCATTTTAATTTAGTGAGGTTAGGGTTTAAAGTATCTGTTGCCAGGTCTGACTCAATTGCCACTTTTTGATTCCTATCAGCCCTTTCTATTTAGCAAGAATAGCAAACCATGGCTTCAGGTAAAAAGGGACCTAAGCCTGCAATTGACAAGGGTGATTTTACCCAGATAAAGAAGAAGTGTGTGTGTGTGTGTGTGTGTTTTAGTTTAGCTTATATGCTTATAAGCTGTTCCATTTCCAAAGGCTTTAAGCAGCTTACAAATAACAATACTGCAAGAGTAAAATATAAACAATTACAAACATGTTAACAATGACTAATTGCCAGTCATTGTTAATAACTGACAATGGCAAAGTAATGTATACAACAAGGCCCTGATACATCATGGTTGAGGCAGCAGGATCTTCAAGCATTCCCAAAATACCTGTCTGAAGAGCTATGTTCTCTAGGGCTAGGCTTTCTACAAATGTAATTAGGAGCTGGTAGTTCAAATATCTGGAGGTAGATATTCTAAAAGGAGGGTCCACATTGAAAAAGCTTGAGTATGGGGTCACTGTAGATGACATTATCAATGTTGAGACCCTCTGAAGCTTTCCTTGCTAGATCTCATTGGTTGGGCAGATTGGGTTCATAGGAAGAAATCTCCAAGTTATGGAGATCCAAGCCAGTAATTAGAATTGCATCCTGAAGCTGTCAGTCAGTGTAACTGCCATTGGAACAGTGTAACATGGGTGAATCTAGTTTCTTCCATAACTATTTGGACCACTACAGTAAAAGCTAAATCACCAAAAGTGTCTGAATAGACTTCAACCGCAGTCCAATATAGAGGAAATTATAGTGGACTACCTGTTATATGAATGGCCACAACTGGCACACAAGATGTAATTTTATGGAGGCATTCCTGGACATAGCCTCTGTCAGCCGTTCAAGCAAAAATTATTTGAGTCCAAAAATATTTTATATTAATTCTTATAAAAAGAAAATACAAACTAGAGATACGCATCAAATGGTTCTGTGTCAAAGCAGAAAGTAATGAAAGTTATGCTGAACCATTTTGGGTCAGAGCTTGGCAGAAACAAAACCTGGAGCATTTTGTATGTGAGGTTTCAGCTAAAACAAAATCCACAAGAATTCATGTTACTGTATGGAGACAATAAGGCAAAGCCGGTGTTACCCCAAAAAACCCTTCAAACATCGCTTTTTTCTACTCTTACCACCACTTCATATTGCTTCTACCTCAAAATCAGTTGACTGAGCTGGGTGGCTATAGAAATTGAATGAATGAATGAATGTAAACAAAGAAACATTTCATTCTATACCCATGTGTTTCCAATGAATCAAAGCATTTGAAATACACTGCTCAAAAAGATAAAGGGAACACTTAAACAACACAATGTAACTCCAAGTCAATCACACTTCTGTGAAATCAAACTGTCCACTTAGGTAGCAACACTGATTGACAATCAATTTCACATGCTGTTGTGCAAATGGAATAGGCAACAGGTGGAAAGCATAGGTAATTTGCAAGACATCCCCAATAAAGGAGTGGTTCTGCAGGTGGTGACCACAGACCACTTCTCAGTTCCTATGCTTTCTGGCTGATGGTTTGGTCACTTTTGAATGCTGGCGGTGCATGAGACGGAGTCTACAACCCACACAAGTAGTTCAGGTAGTGCAGCTCATCCAGGATGACACATCAATGCGAGCTGTGGCAAGAAGGTTTGCTGTGTCTGTCAGCGTAGTGTCCAGAGCATGGAGGCGTTACCAGGAGACAGACCAGTCAGACCATCAGGAGATGTGGAGGAGGCCGTAGGAGGGCAACAACCCAGCATCAGGACCGCTACCTCCGCCTTTGTGCAAGGAGGGACAGGAGGAGGACTACCAGAGCTCTGCAAAATGACCTCCAGCGGGCCACAATGTGCCTGTGGCTGCTCAAACGGTCAGAAACAGACTCCATGAGGGTGGTATGAGGGCCCGACGTCCACAGGTGGGGGTTGTGCTTACAGCCCAACACCATGCAGGACCTTTGGCATTTGCCAGAGAACACCAAGCTTGGCAAATTCACCACTGGTGCCCTGTGTTCTTCACAGATGAAAGCAGGTTCACACTAGGCACATGTGACAGACGTGACAGGGTCTGGAGATGCCGTGGAGAACGTTCTGCTGCCTGCAACATCCTCCAGCATGACCGGTTTGGCAGCGGGTCAGTAATGGTGTGGGGTGGCATTTCTTTAGGGGGCCACACAGCCCTCCATGTACTCGCCAGAGGTAGCCTGACTGCCATTACGTACCGAGATGAGATCCTCAGACCCCTTGTGAGACCATATGCTGGTGCGGTTGGCCCTGGGTTCCTCCTAATGCAAGACAATGCTAGACCTCATGTGGCTGGAGTGTGTCAGCAGTTCCTGCAAGACGAAGGCATTGATGCTATGGACTGGCCCGCCCGTTCCCCAGACCTGAATCCAATTGAGCACATCTGGGACATCATGTCTCGCTCCATCCACCAATGCCACATTGCACCCAGACTGTCCAGGAGATGGGGGATGCTTTAGTCCAGGTGTGGGAAGAGATCCCTCAGGAGACCTTCCGCCACCTCATCAGGAAGATGCCCAGGCATTGTAGGGAGATCATACAGGCATGTGGAGGCCACACACACTACTGAGCCTCATTTTGACTTGCTTTAAGGACATGGCATCAAAGTTGGATTAGCCTGTAGTGTTTTTTTCCACTTTAATTTTGAGTGTAACTCCAAACCCAGACCTCCATGGGTTGCTAGATTTGATTTCCATTGATAATTTTTGTGTGATTTTGTTGTCAGCACATTCAACTATGTAATGAACAAAGTATTTAATAAGAATATTTCATTCATTCAGATCTAGGATGTCTTATTTTTGTGTTCCCTTTATTTTTTTGAGCAGCATAGATACATTAGTTTGGGTTGGGCATAGACTACCCAACCAAAGTAGTTCTGTGGATCAGACATTCCTGTACATAATTTTTTGGTCACCTGTAACAATTACTAATTCATATTGGTCCTATTTTTCCATCATGCTAATCCTTTTGATTGGACTAAGTTCTTGTTGATACGAATAAATAATTAATTTTGAATTCCTTTGTGTTGAAGCCCAACTTAATAATAATGTCTCTGTACATGTGGCACCATGGTTAAGGTGCTTAGACTTCCTCAGCCATGGAAGTTTGCTGGTTTTCTTGGCCCAACCCCACTTTATATTGTTGATTGGGAAGAGGGGAAAAATGGGGGAACAGGAATGCTTCATTCTTCAGGTTCCTTAAACCTTGCTGCATATGCTATTTCCTCTGCATTTTCCTCATCATGACCAACACATTTCAAACCTATGTACTTTTTTCCTATCTTGAGGATGGTGAGAAAGCACATTGGATGTGTGAGGAAAAACTTGTAATTGCTGGATACAATTTTCTTCTTGTTTCTCTGTCCTGCATGACAAAATCGGCTTCAATGGAAATCCTACAGAAGTGCTAATATTCAATGTTCTTTGATTTATTTGCTGAATATAAAGACAGATAGATAACTCTACAAATTCTTCCATACAAAGTTTATTTTATTGGATTATATTAGGTATCCTCAAGGTAACTCACAGTTATGTCGAGATGCATCTAATGTCCAATTCTTTGCATAGTTGAAATTGTAGTGTAAAATAATAGTAATCTTTCTATCCCATATTTCATCCCATAGTAATAGAAGCAGGGGTAGAGATGCTAGCACGAGGCTGGGTTCAGGCAAGAGTAAAGAAACCTCCCACAACCCACCAAGGGTCAATTCAGTGACCAATCAGGGTTACAGATGTGGCCACATGACATGAACTACATTTCCCAGGATACCTTAACTACATTTACCATGATGCATTCCCTTAAGGGGACAGCTCCCAATTCCTTACAAACTATCCAATTCCCATTAACTATAACTGGCTGTTCAGCACAGCTAAGTAAACCAATAGTCCCCAATTTTTTTTTACTCATCAATCCCTTCATGAAGTTTCAGATTCTTTATCAATCTCCAAACCTGTATTATATGAAAATAATATAATCAGTAGTGCTTTAATTAATCTGTTTAATCAAAAGTTGATCAAATGACTCTGCAACCATCACAAATACATGCCAATACAGTTGCCAAGCATCCAAATTTTGTTCATGTGACCATGAGGATGCTGCAACAGTTATAAATATGAAAAATGGTCATAAGTCACATTGTTTGGTACCATTGTAACTTTGGTCACTAAAGGAATGGTTATAAATCAAGGACTACCTATAGATATGCTGGTCTAAATTGAAGGAATACCAAGATAATTACAAATCTACAATAATATGGGCTCTGTACAATCTGCAGCTGTGGTAGATAATTAATTAGGCAAGTTGCCTGTTTATTTAGGAATGTTAAGATTCTCCTTTGTTTGATTTCAGAATGGATCGATTCAACGAAGCTTATTATAGCAATTCCTGTAGAAAGGATTCAGCAATCTTTAGTTAATACAGCCCCCTTGATGACTGACTAATGACTCTCCCAAAATACCAGTGCCAACTTCTGTTCATGTGAGCAAATATTAATGATAGTTACCAACAAGCATCTTGGTACCCAATTTTATTTAACCACTCTTTGAACTACAAAGTTGTGTGCTTTTGTACTGAAGTGCAATACAAATGGCTAAGTCATGATACATTTTCACCATAATTTGTTAAATAAGTGCCTAGGTTCCCGTAACATATTAAATCGAAAGCCAGTCAGCCAATTGTGCCTTAGGCTCTTCTCCATTGCTGAGTTGAAATACTATACAGTACACCCAACTCTGAGCAGGCAGAAACTGTACACTGCTGATTTCCTATCTCACCTAACCGCCTCCAAAGTAGTGGTAACAAAACATAGCAGATTTTAAACAGTTTGAGGTTGCTATGGCTGTTGTTAAAACAAGGAAGAAAAATATTATTTTCCCACCTGTTAGGCTAAGGATAATTTAATTCTTTCACTTATGGCCTGGGAATGAGAGGAAGCCAGGGTCAGAGGGATGCAAAAGAAAAAAGGGGGGCAGGACATAACAGGCTGTCCTTGACTTACAACAATTTATTTAATAACCAAAATTATGGCACTGAAAAATGTAACAACTGATCCTCGCACTTACAACTGTTGCAGAATTCCCAGAATCACATGGTCAACATTTGGGCACTTGGCAACTGGCATGTATTTACAACTATTACAGTGTCCTGGGGTCAGTTGATTATCATTTGTGACCTTTCCCAGCCATCTTCTGGCAATGGGGGAAGCTGGATTCCTTTAACAACCTTAAACGCTCACTTCACAATGGCAGCAGTTCGCTTAACCATGGCCAAAAAAAAAAAAAAAAGCTGTAAAATTGGGATGGTTTTCCCCAGTAATGATGTTATGACTGTGGGAATTGGATCATAAGGAAGGCTGAGCACCGAAGAATCGATGGTTTCAAGTTGCAGTGCTGGGGAAGACTCTTGGGAGTCTCTTGCACTGCAAGGAGATCAAATCAGTCAATCTTAAAGGAAATCAACCCTGGCTGCCCTTTGGAAGGACACATACTGAAGCTGACACTCAAACACTTTGTCCACCAAGTGAGAAGAGAGGACTCATTGAAAAAGGCCCTGGCGATGGGGAAGACTGAAGGCAAAAGGAGAAGGAACAGCAGAGGATGAGATGGTTAGATCAGGGGTCCCCAACCACCGGTCCTACCTGCCAAGTCCTACCGGGCCGCTGGCTTGCTGGGCGCCGCCATCTTTTTTTGATGAAAAAGTACTTCCGGTGAGCTTTTCGGGTGAAAGCTCACCGGAAGCACGTTTTCATCAAAAGATGAGGGCATCAGCGCTCGATGAGCTTTTCCGGTAGAAAGCCATTTCTACCCGGAAAAGCTCACCGAAGCGTTGAGCGCCACCATCTTTTTTGATGAAAACATGCTTCCGGTGAGGTCACCGGAAGCACTTTTTCATCAAAAAAAGATGGCAGCGCCCAGCTGATGCCGGTACCGGGCCGCGGCGTAAAAAAGGTTGGGGATCACTGGGTTAGATAGTGTCATCAATGAATTTGGGCACACTCTGGGTGACAATGGACAGTTCCTGGGGTCGTGGCTTAAGTTTCTAAACAATAAAAATTCACCTAACAACCATCTTGCTTAGCAACAGAAATTCTAATCCCATTTGTGGTTGTACTAGCCATACAGGTACTCCTCAACTTACAACCACAATTGAACCCAACATCTGTGTTGCTAAGTGAAACATGAATTAAGTGAATTTTGCCCTATTTTACAAACTTTCTTGCCCCGGTTCTTAAGTGAATTACTGCAGTTTTTAAGGTAGTGTCATAGTTTGTCAAGTGACTCTGATTTTCCCATTGACTTTGCTTGTCAAAAGATTGCAAAGGATAATCACATGACCATGGGGCATTGCAACCATCATGGCTATGAATCCGAATTTTGATCACATGACCATGGGGATGCGGCAACGGTTGTGTGAAAAATGGTTATAAGCAGAGGTGGGATTCAGCCTGTGTGGACCGGTAGTTCTGGCGATGAGTTGGCCCCACCCATCCGCCCCTGCGCTAGTCTGTCCTATATTTCGTTTGAAACCCAGCTGATAGGCGCGGCAGAGTAGATTGCCACGCCTCAGCTATTTTACTCACCGGGGCTGCAGTAGTAGGTACACGTGCGCTCACCGAACCAGCTGTTACACCAGTTGAATCCCACCATCGGTTATAAGTCACTATTTTCATTGTAACTTTGAAAGGTCATGAAATGAGCTACTGTAAGTCGAGGATGACCTGTAGTTGTCTCATGGCTAGAGGCAAGTGGTTTGGGCCACCAGTGAAAATGCCTGTTTGCCATCTTCTCCTAGAACAGCTGTTGAAATACAAGAGAATTTCATTAGTTACGATGAATAAGGGGGAGATGTTCAAGGTCAGTTTTAATTCAACCTGTCACCTGATATTACCCAGAGGTTCTGACATGTGCATTTGTTGTTACATTAAAACCTAACAATGCAGGCAGAGGGATCTCTACAGAGCAGTGGTGGGATTCAAATTTTTTTTTTACTACCGGTTCTGTTGGCGTGGCTTGGTGGGCATGGTGTGGCTTGGTGGACGTGGCTCAGTGGCGTGGCAGGGGAAGGATACTGTAAAATCCCCATTCCTTCCCCACCTCAATCACCTGCTTTCCAGCTCTGTTCTCCTGTGCAGGGCAACTAAAGAAGACCCAGCCAATCAGCTGGGACTCGGGAGGCAGAGAATAGATGGGGATGGGGCCAGTCAGAGGTAGTATTTGCAGGTTCTCCAAAACTGTTCAAAATTTCCACTACCGGTTCTCCAGAACTGGTCAGAACTGGCTGAATACCATCTCTGCTACAGAGTTCATATAAAACACTACCTTACTTTACCAGGAGGTTGGAAGAACGCATTTATTTATCCCCGAGCTTTTATAAGAGTTTGCTAAAAGTCTGTTTTCAATTCCCCGAGAAACTCTGATCTTTTCCCCTCTCCCACAAATTAAATAACAAAAAAAAAGAGAGAGAGGGAAGGTCAAAAAGTTTGTAAGTTTGTGAAGAAGTTCGCTCTCTATTTTTAACACTTTTTCCTTCTGAAGTGTTTAAAGACTCCAGATGCTTTCTCAGGTCTCGCAGGGCATTAAAAAAAGAAAAGACCGGAATAAGCTCTGTATAATATAGCCTAGCTGTGGTGAAACATTAACCCACTTTCGCTTCAAGGCGCTAGCCTCCCTTGTGGCGCTCCACCCCATTCTGAGGGCAACGTTTTTCCCTTATCGTGGCCATTCCCTCGATTGCCTTGACACGTAGCTCTAAAGGAGCGAAAGGCGTCAAGCTTATTGCTCTGCCGACAGGATGCCAGCCCTTTTTTTCCTAACCTACGAATCCAAAGTCTCCGGATAACTCAAGAGCCGGCGAGCGGGATTTCTAAAGGGAGACGGGAGACGCTGCATCCCTTTCGCAAGCGACCGAACGCGCGGGATCCTTCGCCCCGCGAAAGCATCCCTTTTTCCCGGGCAAGAGCGAGCACCAAACGCGCCCAGGAGCTTCAAAACCCGGGCAGAGAGGGCGCGCGAGCCCTCCTCGCGCTTCCTTTGTGTCTCCAGCGGCCCGCGGCAGACCACCGCCGTCTGCGGAGCTTTCCTTGCCCCTCCCGCTCCAACCAGCCCGCCTAGGCTCCCCTCCCGCCCACCGGCTTCCTCTTGTCCAGGCGGAGGGAAGATCGTGTTCGCCTCAGGGCCGGCAAGATGGCGGCATCGGCGGGGTCCGGCCCCGGGGAGCCCGCCGTGGGGTCGGGTGGGGAGCCCCGCGCTCTGTCCCCGGAGGAGATCGCCCTCAGGCTGCAGAGCACAAGGCGGGAGCTGAGCAACAGGCGCAAGATTCTGCTGAGGAACCTGCCGGCCGAAAGCAGCAGCCAGGTGGGTGGCGAAGAAGCAGAAGCCGCGGCGGGTCAGACCAAGGCGCGGGGAGCCCCGGAGGTGGGGAGAGGCGGAGGGGCCATACCGGGAGCCGGAGGGGTGGGGAGAACCGCGGAGGGGACCTCGGGAAGCAACTTGGTGCCCTCCGAACTACAATTGCACTACCATCCCCTCAAGTTTCCCCTCTGATGTTGGGGAATTACGACCCATAGTCCAAAGTTCCGGACCGTCCCAGTGTTGGGAAAGCAACCTTGAGCACTTTCCATAGTGAGTCGGGGGGAGTTTTCTATGGGGAGAGGTGATATCCAGTCTTTCCCGGGTTAGCCAAACCGGTTCTTTGACTCCTGTTAACACCGGCTAATCGGTGGGGCAAAGTGCCCCTCATAGAAGAAGAGACGGAGGCGCCCAAGTTCTTGGAAGGAGAGGAGGAAACCTTTGTCCCAAAGGTGCTTTTTTTTTTTTTTTTTTCAAGAGGCAACTGGACTTTCTTGTTTTTCTTGGAAGACGTTTGGCTTCTCGCGGAAGAAGCTTCTCCAGCGGGGACTGGATGGTGGGGCAGCGAAGAAGAAGTTGAAGAAGCTTCTTGGACGAGAAGCCAAACGTCTTCCAAGAAAAACCAGAAAGTCCAGTTGCCTCTTGGGGGGAGGGGGAGAGGGAAAGCACCTTATCCAGGACAAAACCGTGTCCCGGATGACTGAAAATCTCCCTAGACATTGAAGAAGACTTCGGATCTCTGGAAGAAAAAGATCCGGGGAGATTTAGATAGCAGTGTGAGTAGGAATCTCCTCGAGAGAATAGTTAGGAAAAGAGCTAAGCCTGGAAGTCACAGGTAGCGGAAAGTAGCCCTGTAGGCAGGCTGCACTTCACAATTTATTTTTATTTTTTTTGTAACAGAACTGCAGTGTGCCAAAGAAACTATCTCTGCTTTAGTGGCAGCAAAACATACAAAGCTCTGGCTGGAGCTCTCTGTAACTTATAGAGTTCTCTGGCAATAGAAGCGTAAGTGTGGAGCGTTTGTTATTGCATCTGATGGCACAGTCAGCCCTGTGTTCAGACTGGATTTGGCATTTTTATTGCTCTGAGGTCCTTCCCAAGGATAGGCAGATGTTGTTGTTTGATAGCATTAAAGCTATCCTTGCAGGATGCAAGGTGTTCCAAGTATAGCTGCCATTTTCCTTTTTTTAAAATAATAATAACTTCTCTGCTTTGGGGGGATTATACTGTATATTTTCTTGAATAATACAAACAGGAGTCCCCCCCCCTTTCCCCTTTAGATTGAGACAGACATCCCATAAATGGAAGCACAGTCAGGATTCATGACTGCTAGAGTAGTAAAAAAAAAAGGAAAAGGAAATAGTTCTGTTCTCTTGTCTGGATACCAGATGTAACCAATATCTGGACTTTATCTTATTGAGGGTTTGGAAATGCATCTTGCATGTCCTCCTTCTCTCCAAATAAAGCATTATTTATGTTGTCTGACCATCTCTTTTTTTCACATTAGAGATACAAATTCTCAAGACTTCTATTTATTTTATTTTTCATGAGTGAATTTATAAATTTCGTATTACTTCCCATTGCTAACATTGATCAAGTTTCTAGCTCCTAAATGTCATTTTGCTTCTATGTGATTGTAAAATATATTGATAATAGAAAAATATTCAAACCTATGGGGCCCATCTGTATAAAAGAATTTCAGAGTTGACAGGTGATATCTACATTACAATTTGAAATTGTAACTTTAATCTCTAAGTCTGTTATAGCTAAAAATTAAGTGTGCAGAGAATCTTGGCACTAATGCATTATTTGTCTCTAGAAAGGTAATTAAATTATCGATTAACAAATAATTTGCTCTTTTTGTGTATCTAAACGTATGTTTGTAATTGGGTTCATCTTTTCAGATGTAGAAAAAATATTTGTCTTACCGGTATGTTTAGAGAAGATTCATAATCTCCATGAGCAATTGGAGCAAATCTGCTTTTGTTTTTGTTTTTTAAAATAGTGTGTGTAGGTTGGACTAAGGATGTTAATCCACAACATTTTCTTCACAATATGAAGTGTTTTCAGAGTTAAAACCTCAAGAATGGTATTTAATTTTTCAAACTTTTATTCCATATAGCAAATGGCTTTTAAAAATCTCTTGTTTTGGAAGAGATTTTGAGAGGTTTAAAAAACTTAAGCCTGAAGTGTGGAAATAGTTGTACAGGATATCCGGATAAAGGTGAAGAAAAAAAATCTGGCTTTAATAAATAAGATCTATCCTGAAAGTTAATTAAAACAGAATTGCAGTCAATTGTTCACTTTTTCCAGACCTTTATGGTTCTATTTTTTGCATAGTACTGTATTTTAATGTGAAGGACGATAAAGTATTCTGCCTAGTACTTTACACAGTACTATGTTTTATTGTGACATTGCAGGCGGAGAGTGTGGGTATAAGGTCTTGTAATATCTTTTTCCATTAAGTACTAATGGAGTATCTCTGCAGAGATATGCTCAACATAAGAAATATTTCCAATGGCTTTCATTTGTTGCGAACACTAGTTCAATTAGCTTTTTTGAACTGACTTTTTAATATTGGTAAAATAATTATAAAAGTATCTTACTTTGAAAGTTAAAATTTCTGTTACAATTTTATATCACAATAAACTGTTCCCTCATGTGTTGGTCAGTATAATTTAAATATTATTTAGTAAAATATAGGTGCCAATCCTACCAAAATTGGTCAATTAGGTTTACATATTACTTAGAAGACTTTGAAAAAACTTCATTTTTAGTCCTACATAGAATGACAAGATTGCATATTCTGAAGAGGAAGCACACAGTTCCCTGCTGATTTTGGGTGCTTAGGCTCATGAAAGAAACTGGAACATTAAAACTACTGGTATCTAAATATCACTTTAAAGATTTATACTTTCTGCTTTATGACTATTGACACTTACAGGAAAACAATTTCAAAATACTACCTCAGAGATGGGAACCACTAAAAGAGTTAGCCTAGCAGGATGATAAAAATACTGCATAGAAATAATATTTTTTTTCAAAACAACAACAACCCTGAATCTTAAGCCTCCGATAAAAACTGTCTGGAAAACTTTGGGCCTGCCATTGTCTCTCCTAATTCATCTCATAGGATGGTTGTCATGGGGAAATAGAGACAGGGGTATTAAGTATGTTCCCTTCCTTGAACTGATCAATTTTAAAAAAAGTAGAATTAAAATTAGCAGCAGCAGCAACAACCTATGATGCTTTGTCTATATAAAAAAACTAGCCCCTATTGATATGACCCAGAGTACTCTGGCTGCTTCCTCTCAAAGCCCAAATAACTGATTACACTTGTTGATAATAGTGAAGAATGAGCACATTTTTAGAATGATCCCTTGGAAAGAGAAGGACAAATTTCCACACCCAAAGAATATCTTTAGGATCACTGCTTTCCAGCTTGAGAAGGGGAGACAGTGAACCCACATTTCTTTCAATAATCCTCTTTAAAATCCTTGTCTTCCTGTTGCTAATGGTAGGGAGAAGGCAGAAATCTGGAGCACAGCTGATGGAGAAAGGACGTGGCTGAATCTCTGAGGCCCATGACAAACACCTGTTGCAACTACTGTTGAAGCAAAATTTCATCATTAGCTACAGCTACTTGGTAGCTGTTTTAAAAAATAATTTGACACATTTTTCCTGTGAAATGGGATTTAGATTTCAAATTGTAAAAAATAGAAGAGTTATTTGAAAGATGTTTCCATTTTTATTACATGGTGGGATTCAAATTTTTTAACTTTTTGATGGCCACTATTGCCCAACTGCATTTCTTTAAGTGATTTCTGCTTTTGGTTCACAAAAGGCAGTAATTCTTATATTACTTATCTTCCCTCTTATTTTCCTAGAGCACTGAGAAACTGCACATAGTATAGCCATAATATGGTCAAACAAATGGCAACTTCAAATCTCAACAAATAAATGCTCTATCTTACATATTGGCAAAAAAAAAATCAACAAATAAAATACAAGCTGAATAATCAAGACCTTGTTGATGACAAAAACTTTGTCAAAGACCTTGGAGTACTCATCTCAAATGATCCAAGTGCTAGAACCCACTGTAACTACATAGCCAAAAAGAGTTGTTAACATTAAGAGTTGTTAACCTAATCCTGCGTAGCTTTTTCTCTGGTAATATAACTCTATTAACTAGAGCATATAAAACATTTGCTAGACCAATACTTGAATACAGCTCATCAGTCTGGAACCCGCATTACATATCTGATATTAATACAATTGAGAAAGTCCAGAAATATTTTACGAGAAGAGTCCTCCACTCTTCTACTCATAGCAGAATACCTTATGCCACCAGACTTGAAATTTTAGACCTAGACAACCTAGAACTACGCCGCCTTCGGTTCGATCTAAGTATAGTACATAAAATTATATATTGCAATGTCCTACCTATCAATGAATACTTCAGCTTCAACCAAAACAACGCAAGAGCACGAAATAGATACAAACTAAAGATAAACCGCACCAAACTTGATTGCAGGAAATACGACTTCAGCAACAGAGTAGTCAATGTCTGGAATACTCTACCTGACTCTGTGGTATCTTCCCCAAACCCCAAAATCTTCAACATTAGACTGTCTACTATTGACCTCACCCCTTTACTAACAGGTCTGTAGGGGGCGTGCATAAGCGCACCAAAATGTGCCTACCGTCCCTGTCCTATTGTTTCTTTTTTTCTTATTTGTATCCATGTATTTATAACCATGTTTATACTTATACCTGTTATCTAATAATTGTTTGACAAAATAAATAAATAGCAATAAGTAGCACTCCAAGGATCTTTGTGTAGGATAATAATAATTATTGTATACATGCAATTTCTCCCTTTGTAATATTTAAATGATTTAGCTTTCAAATGAAAAA
The DNA here is from genome assembly GCF_049901735.1 of Notechis scutatus. Lineage (NCBI taxonomy): Eukaryota > Metazoa > Chordata > Lepidosauria > Squamata > Elapidae > Notechis > Notechis scutatus. Next base: position 69,843,381 of record NC_142011.1, read on the forward strand.
AAGTGTTCCACTTTTTCTCCTGTAAGTTGTTTCCTGAGTGTGTCTATTAGCATTTAAGCATATTTAATTTAATATAATGTGTTTTATCCCAAATGCCTGGTTGAGTAGCTGATTAATTGCTCCTTAACTATGCCGCACACTTAGAGGCCACATTTTTTTGATTGCTTTTCTTTTATATCACTACAATCACCTTGATCTATGTATAAATGAGAAGCAATATGTTAATAATTTAAATGAACAAATACATAAATAAATCAGAGTTGAGACTCTAAAATGGGTAAAGCTGTACTTGTGCTGAAGGGAATAGAGTTATGTACCATCTTCATTCCCAAGTGACTTTGTAAATTTTCTTCTCCTTATAGTCATAAAGATTCATGAGAATTAAAAAAAGTAGGTATAAAATGTAAAATAAAAAAGGAAGTATGAAAAGTAGGTAGCTCTGTGCAAGTATAAACTCTAAAGGTATTAATAAATACCGTGTTTCTCCAACAATACGGCCTCCACCAATAGGAAGCCCCAGTATGATTTATTGGCATAAAATCAAATTAAGCCCCTCCCCCCAAATTAAGACCCATATTAAACATGCGAAATGGGGGAATGGCGGGGGCTTGCCGTTAGGAAGTACTTTGTTGCATGCCGGATATGGTGCTGCCTGCGTTGGTGGAGCACTTCATATCGGGAGACCTTCCGCCACCGTTAATTTCCCTTCTCTCTTGCTGCCGTAGCGTTACAGCAACGCCGCGGCGTTGGCGCAGCCACGTGCAGCCAGTCAGGGCTCCTCCTGCAACCGGAGCCCTGAGGGAGACACAGCTTCAGGCGCTCCTGTAGCCGCCTTCCCTTTGCTTTCGATGGTAAAGTGAATTATTTTAAAAACCTCCGCTCATCCTATCAGGGCCGTGCGAGCTGAGCAGAGCCGGAAAGCAAGCCGCGGGTGTTTCCTGGTTCTGCCCAGCCCGACGGCTCTGCCGCTGCCTGGCGGGATGAGCGGAGGTTTTTAAATAATTCACTTTACCTTCTAAGGCAAAGGGAAGGCGTCACAGGAGTGCCTGAAGCCAAGCATACCAACAACAAAAGGCAAATCCTCAAGGTGGGCTGGAGGAGGTGGCTACGTGCCCCGGGCTGCTTCAATGCAAGGTCCTTTACCATCGAAGGCAAAGGGAAGGCGGCCACAGGAGCGCCTGAAGCCAAGTGTCTCCTCAGGGCTCCGGTTGCAGGGAGGAGCCCTGACTGGCTGCACGTGGCTGCGCCAAACGCCGCGGCGTTGCTGTAAAGCTACGGCAGCAAGGGAGAAGGGAAATTAACGGTGGCGGAAGGTCTCCTGAACATCCAAGCTGTCGCCGCCCGCCCACCCGAGGATGCAAGGGGGAAATTAGTCACCCCGAAAAGACGGCCTAGCCCGTTTTTCGGGGTCAAAAAAAATAAGGCCAGGCCTTATTATGTGAGAAACACGGTAATTTGACGTTTGTTGCATTTCTCCATCATCCATTAGTTAATATCCCGGTTTGTTTCAAAGAATATGAGAACATTATATGGTGTTTTTCTACAAGCATATCACACTGAGATATAATTCCTGATTTCTTATGGCCCCTTATTTGGAACTGTTGAAATAACACAGGCAATCTGCAGTTCAAGAGTTAGAGATTCTGACAGCTATATTTGTAAAAGCACAATGACTACCAAGCTGTACAACATGATTTAACTACACTGAGAGTTGCTGTGTATTTTCCATGATCTAAAAATAAACTTAGCAGATAAGTGTAATGTACTTTGTTAATCCCTCTTTAAAATTTGATTTTATAGATGTCAGCTGGATATTATTTTATTTGATGGACTATCCTCAGAAGAATGATGCATGTTTACAAAAGCAGATGACCATTATGCATGTTTCAGGCATGTCTTTAAATAGTAAATAGTTCATCATAGCATCAAGAAGCTGTTCTGTAATTGCCTTTCATGGAAAGCACTTTTAACTCCTATACTTACAAATAAGATTTCCCTTTCTCTTTTAAAATTCTGTCCTCTCATGGGCAGGTCTGGTCCATTCCTGAATAACAGCAGTAACATAGTATCATTGCGTAGTTCCTCCAAAAAGCAGCATCATGTTTTATTAACATGGCATTTGACAGCTGTTAACCGATGAAATAAGAGACCAGTGTTCAATTTGACTAAAAAGAAGATACTTGATCCTGCCATTAAACTACATATATTGAATTAGCAGATTGGAAAAACAAGAGTGCATTATGATCTTGGACTCAGGTCGTTCATTTATTTGAGCTGTATCTCAAGGCATATGCATATGACCTTGAAGATGTGCCTAGGTGTAGACAATATACCACAGTTGGCATTAAAGGTACTTTTAGGTGGTACACATAAAATTGGTCATGTAGGCTCTAAGAGCCCTGCCTCTGCTAGGGTGTGATACATGAAAAAAATGTAATATGGTTGCACCAGTTTTCCTTCCAAAAATAATGTCATTAAGTTGTTACAGGTAGTCCTCGACTTACGACCACAATTGAGCCCAAAAATTTCACTACTAAACAAGACAGTTGTTAACTTAATTTTGCCCCATTTTATGACCTTTCTTGCCACAGTTGTTATGAAAGTCACTGCAATTGTTAATAATACATTTGTTAAATGAATCTGGCTTCCCCATTGACTTTGCTTGTAAGGTTGTAAAAGGAGATCACATGACCCAGGACACTGCAAACCTCATAAATACCAGTTGCCAAGTGTCCGAATTGTGATCATGTGACCATGCGGATGCTACAATCAAATGAGTCAAAAAGAGAGCTGTGAAAATATTTACAGACCCCTCACATCCGGGACATAAACTGTTTCAACTCCTTCCCTCAATGGAAGGGAGTGCATTGCACACCAGAACAACTAGACACAAGAACAGTTTTTCCCCGAAAGCCATCACTGCTAAACAAATAATTCCTTCAACCCTGTTCAACTATTACAAACTCTGCACTACTATTACTGTTAATCTTCTCATCACTCCTTATCACCCCTCCCCTCCCACTTGTGACTGTATGACTGTAACTTTATTGCTTGTATACTTACGATTTATATTGACTGTTTCCTAGTATGATTGATTGCTTATTGTACCCTATGACTATCATTAAGTGTCGTTCCTTATGATTCTCGACTCCTGATGAATGTATCTTTTCTTTTATGTATACTGAGAGTATTTACACCAAGACAAATTCCTTGTGTGCCCAATCACACTTGGCCAATAAAGTATTCTATTCAATGGTGTAAGCATGAAAAATACTCACTGGTCACTTTTGTCAGTGCCTTTGTAACTTTGAATGGTCACTAAATGAATGACTATGAAACCAGGATTACTTCTCTCTGAAATTGTATATTAAAGTATGAATACTAACTTTGGGATTGCTCTCTGACAGGTAATATATAACTTGTTTCCTTCTTTCCATTTTTGCCTGATGTGATTTCTGTATTGTGTCGATGATATGCAGTAAAATGTGTATTCTGGTTATGCTGGAATGAACATAAACATCTCTCTCTCTCTCTCTCTCTCTGTGTGTGTGTGTGTGTGTGTGATTATATACATTTATTTATATATTTTTTATTAGATAAGCAATGTTTTTGATTAAAGTTTCAGCTTTTCACTCTGCACTTAATCTGTAACAATACAAGCTAAGTCACACAACGTACTAAGATAACATCTTTTATTTGGTATTGTTTTTTAAATGTTACATGGGCTAATTAAATCAGGGTTTAATTTAGCATGCTGTAAATCAGTTGTCGCTTATTCAGTAGATCATGGTTAAACAAGCCATTGGTTAATACAGTGCATTTACCCAATCAAAATTTGTTGATAACGAAACTTGGTAACATCATTACTTGGGCTAGGTGTTATTTTCCTGCTATGCTCTTATAATGGCAGCTATTCAAAGTACAGATGGGCTTTAGTTATCAATGGAGACTGAGCGTTTCCCACCATTTCTTGGCCCTCCTTACAACATGAGCAAATTCCTTCAGCTTGCACATGTGGATATTTCTATAATTTTGCCCATTCTTTGGATTGTTATCCAAATTAGAAACTATATACAACATTTGGCTTATTTTTACAAACAAAGAATATCAAAATACTGTTTATGAATTTGTTTGTTTGCTTAATTAGTTGATTATTTATTTTTAAAATGACTTAGGGTCTAACTATTTCTTATTAGGAGTCTGCCCAGTTAACTTAGATTAGCTGAAGATGCCCTCATATCCAGGATCACAGTATAGGAGAGAACATCTTGTCTTGTCTTCCAAACTATAAAATGTTCTTTCCAGAGATGCATTTAGCTCTCATGTTCCCAGTATCTAGGACTGTGTTGGCTAACCTTTTCCACATTGTATGCCAAAAGTGCGCTCGCATGCATGCGCTTGTGTGCCTGCACCTATGATGCAATGCTTGCGTGACTCCCCCTGCCCCCTGCACATGCGTGTGTGACCCCACATTGCATGCCTCTGCACATGTAAACCCCCGCACTCCGCATGCCTTTGCGCATGCATGGCAGATACCCGATAATCAGCTGGCTGGCAGGGGGCATGCACACACACATGTGAAGTGGGCTTCTTCTGGGCAACTTCTTGCATGCTGGCAGAAGTGGCTCTGCATGCCACTTCTGGCATGTGTGCCATAGGTTCGCCATCACGGATCTAGGAAATGATCAAATGGCAGAAATTTATTTCTTTTATCAAACTTTTGTTATTGATGCTATGGATTTTAATGTTGTTTGTATTTCTTAGGTGGTTGAAATATTATAAAACTGCTGTGAGTGTTTATATAAGAAAAAAGACATGGTATAAAATTAAAAATATTATGAATGAATGAATTCTTCATTGCCCAAGTGTGATTAGACACACAAGGAATTTGTCTTGGTGCATATGCTCTCAGTGTACATTCGTAGAGAATCATAAGGTACATCACTTAATGATAGTCATAGGGTACAAATAAGCAATCAAATCATACTAAATAAATAAAACTGTACATACTTAAATACGGACCACAAGGGGGCACATTTTTTGAAGCACCTCAAGTTAAGAAAAATCCCAACAATGGAACTCTAGCATAATTCTTGCGTTTGACAAAATTTTAAATGTGCTTCTTAATCTGAACTAATGCTGCCTTATCTTTTACTTTAGTATTCTATCACAGTTCCCACACACAATCATATTTTTGCATGTGAAAACTTAAATCTCAAGTCAGGTATCCTAACCTCATCCAATCCAATCCAAATCCAACCTATCTGAAATACAATTTATTTTGCTAACACTGTTGTATAAAACAAAGAAAACTAAATTAGTTTAAATGTATTCTGTGAACTGCAACTACTCTTAACCAGGTATCTCCTATGACCTATGCAACTGCGTAGCAACTAACTTTATGATTTCTAATTGCTAAAACAAATCAAGAAACACAGAATATCAAACAACTTACATTGTTTGTTGGCACGAAAAGTATCTGGTGAACAATAAGGATCATTTATTCCAATGGAATTTCATCAAAGAACCCTAACTCTAAACAGCTTAATGAGCCATATCACTTTACAAAAATAAGTCACCATTTATTAACTGGCCCATTTGTGTATTGACCTCTATAAAAGCAGAATGTATAATATAAAATCTTAATTCAATAAAGACATACTTACAAGATAGACAAAGAGGTGGTAGGCAATAGACAATTTCTCCATTTTGCAATATCCAGAGAAGCCACAGATCGTACTGTGGCAAAAGCAGAAGTTTTCAGCACTCTAATTTAATAGCAGAAATAGAATAAGAGACAAAACTTCCAATCTGCTACAATCACTGATGATATGTAATAAAATCCAAGCATATATCCATTGCTTATTTTAACTAAGGGATAAGATCCGGATTATTTATAAAATAGTATAATCAAACAAAATGGTATAATCAAGTAAGGCTCCTCTATGGTTTTTCCCCCTTGGATTTAAGATATATGTTTAATCTCATCCAATTCATAATCATACCAACTAACATAAGGAAGATACAAATTTTGAAGTTACTGTAACATTTGAAATTTTGTATTCTCAGTAGAACAGAGTGCTCTATGTTCCAGTTCAGTGGAAGCTGAGTAGTAAAGTCATATCTAACTGTACTCTACTGTTTATCTTTGGGATCAACTGGATAGACTCAGTTAGGCGGCTGATGGATACATCATTGGAAAACCTGAAGAACCAGGCAGGCTCACTATGGAGAAAATCTATATGATTGCTAAAAGATGACACTGACTTGATGGCACATAATTTGTCAACCAAAGACTCCAAAGCTCCAGCCCACATAAAAAAGACAGATGGTATAATGGTTAAGGTGTGGACAAAGACTAGAGAGAACCAAAACACTCTAAACCATGGAAGCTCATTTGGTGGATTTGCATTAGTCATTCTTTTTCAGCCCAGTCTTCCAAAACTTCTAATGGAATAAAATGAAAGAACATTCCCCAGCTACCTGTCTGGAGAAACGATAGAATGTAACTCCAATAAAAATGCAATTAAAAAAAATAATGTTCCTTCTAGAATTATCTTATTATCAACACGACTATGCTAATTTCATAAATTGCAACAAGTACACCGGTCTATATAACAATGACAGTGCTAATTCATAATGGTATAAGTGCGACTTATATGAATTATGGACTCAGTATAAAATCAATATTTAGCTGGAAGCCTAGCCCTGTACACTTCAGCATTCAAATGTTTTTCTCTGCTGATTCTTTTCTTATCAATACACTAGAGGAACAGGATGCAGATGCTAGCTATTGTATTCCATGAGGACTTGCACAATACAACTAATTATAGAGGAGGAGAAATGCTTTACAGCAGAAGAGAAAGTTAATAGAAATGGGGGGGGAAGTTTTCTACTCCTATGCAGCCTTATTTCACAGTAATAAAAAGCAGGTTTTCAAAATTCAGTACTGATGTGTCAGACAATGTTAAATTCTGGTAGCAGATGTTATGGCAGCTAATTGGCTTTAAGATTTAATTTCATACATTTCGTGATACGTGACTGTTTAAGTTTAGATTTTGAGGCTTGGTATTTCTGGTATTCTCTTTCTACAAAGAACATATAATGTAGCTGAAAGAAAATATCACTGTGAGGAAATGCCCTTCAACTTCAAGATTTTGTTTGAAAGCTAATCTTTGGCAAATGTTGGCATTTTTTAAATAAGATGTTGTGAATTCTGCTGTTCAGAGGGTCCTGCTTACTGTTGAATTGCATCATACTCATATTGATACTTAACTAATATTTTCTGGCAGCATGTCTCCAGAATAATTTTTACCTGGAATGTTTTCAAGTCTCTAAGCTGAAATAAAAAGAATCATTCCATTGAGATTGTGTTTAATCATACATTATTTTTCTTTTAGGAAATCCATGAATTATTAAAAGACTTTGAGCTGAAGTATTGCTATGTGGACAAACATAAACGAACAGGTAAAAACTTGCAATATAATCGTTATGCTAAGAGATTTGGCTATTTCGATTAATTTTAGATTTCACAATTTAATAACAATTTAATTTAATAACAATTTAATTAAATTGTTGCTTAAGTGTGTTTATGTGTGTGTATGTGTGTCAGAAACTGACATTTACCTCATATTTCTTGCACACTGATTCTTAATTAAATTTTCTTTGATCCTTTAATTAATTTTTCTTTAATTAATTTTCTTAATTAATTAAATTCTTTTCTTAATATGTACAAATCATATTGTACTAGTTTGTTTGAATAACAAAATGGCAAACAGAAAAAATATTTGAGTCAGTCTAACATGATTAAATCTGAAGTTATAGTTTTATATAAACATTACAATAAAGAAATTTATAATTACTACTTTCTATTTTAGATCTGAAAGGGGTTAGGAAATGTTGGAAACCCTATATTTTTAAATTAGGAACAAATTTTCAGCCTATAGTATAGGGATCAGTTTAGAAATGGGATCAGTTTAGAAATGCATATTCATAATTTAGTTGTTCAGTATCAATAACTTGAGTGTGCAAAGTGACCGCTGAAAAAGAAATGCTACTAGCAAATTATTATTGATCAAATGTATATAGCTGCCCATGTCACTAAAGGCAAATCTTTTCTCTAAATTTATGTCACATTGAATTTGGTAATTATTAGGCTATTAGTATGTACCATCAATGAGTTTTAATCTTTATTTAAAAAATATCCATTTTAAAGTGCTTTTGCATTATTGACACATGAGAATAGAACTCAGTGATGGTTAAAATTGTGAAGGCCTTTTACAGTTTGGAGGCAACAACAAGTTGAACCTTAGAGGAGGTGTAGTTCAGAACTTCTGAAGTGAAACTTATTGCCTACCATTGTTACAGTTGGATAATTATGGTAGGTAACTTAACTATAAAAAATAACTGACACTATTTTTGTACAATGCCCTGGTTGGTTTTTTGTATAATACTGTGAGTAAAAATTATCTATTTGTATAAGATGATATATGCCAAGGTTCCACAAGGATCCTCCTCCTCCTTTTCCCCCAGCTAGACTTCTTAAAACTCCTCTCCAGGGACATTAATAGATATCAGGGATAGGATTTTATAGGGGATGTAATGGAAATGAAGAATTGTTTGACACTGAAAACCTTGCCTACAGTAATAAAATATGCTGCCTGATTTGGAGTGATTCTTCTATCCCATTGCATTTCCATAAGCTAGAGTTTCTCTTTAGATTAAATAAATCAGGATTGTACAAAAATGGTATAGTGGTTAAGGCATCGTGCTAGAAGCCAAGAGATTGTGAGTTCGAGTTCCGCTTTAGACACAAAGACTGACCTCGGGTCAGTCACTTTCTCTCCTCCCTATGAAGGAGGCCACAGCAAGCCACTTCTGAAAAACCTTGGCAAGAAAACTGTAGGGACTTGTCCAGACAGCCTCCAAAAATTAGACATGATTAAATGGAAGAAAAAAAATATGTTTTCCAATGTTTGGTCTTTGATTGACATATTGGGGATGGATTCCAACAAGAATGCAAAGGAATAGGATAAAAAAAATTAAATTACATTAAGTAATATTAATATGATTGCTTATTGGCTGTCCTTAAAACATTAAGAACTTCGAAGGCTTCCAGAATTCAAAGGTAGTAATCTAGACTAGGAAATTGAATGAATTGTGTATTGTTGTCAAAAAAATTATGGATGTGCCCACATAGCTGTTATGAGCCTTTATTAAAAGAATTACTTCCTACGTTTTTAAAATGTTCTTATGCTACATTCAGAAGTCATTTTAGTTGTAACTTTGAAAGGACTTAGAGGGGTCGATGGCACAGCTCTGATATAAGAAACTTGCCTTTCATTGTAACCAGTTCCTCTATGAGACTTCCATTTATATTTTATTTAGTAAACCTCTTGAGTACCCTCGAGGATAGTATAACCTTTGATTATTCAGGCTTGAAAGAAGATGTTAACATTCCTGATTCTCAGTAGTATCGTCTTACCATTCTATTTTGCTTCCACTTGAGTTTTAGTGTTCAGTAGAAACAGATGATTAATAGGAATGCAAGAATTAAAAAAATGTTTTTGGTTTTAAACAATAATCCTGCAACCAGAGCTTCCTGGAATTGAATTTCAGGAAAAGTCTGATCAAAATATGATATGTCGGCAATAACTTTAAAAGGATATATGTGCCAGGCAACACTTTTACCTTCCAATGACATTGTTGCATTGACCAAAAACCATTCCTCCTTATTACATTCGGTTAAAAACTGGCACAGTCATATAAAGATTGTCTTTCCTTCTTTCCTACTGTGCCCCCCTTCCCCCATCCCATGTATGCATCCCATGAATTTGATCTCAAGGTGGTTCTACCTCTTGATCTTCTGGTGGATCTCCAGGAAATGATGGGAAGAGTAGCAAATCCTGAAAAAGTCCAATGGAGAGGATCCATCTGAGCCAAGCTTCCACTTTTTAGTGAAAGAAAATGGCTAATATTGTGAATTTGTAATACTGATTTTAAATTATGAAAAAAAAAATGCTATTACAGAGTTACATATGCCTTCTACATATATTGGAGTTTCACAAAAGTTAATCAATTAATCTATAAGAAATTATTGGGCTTTTCTTAGTCCATGAGCAAACAAAAGAGTTGTGTCAGCACAGTTGAGAGTAAAAAAAAACAGAAGAAAATAACACTACCTTTCCTAAGTCATAATTGCTGAAATGGAGAATGCAGGGGAATGGGGTTTTTGTGTGAAAGGGTTGTGAAATAATATCAGTTTCAAGACACCTTGGGCTTAGAAATCACAAGGCTTGATAGTTCCCAAGAGCTTAAAACCTCCTCAACCCAGTTGCGGAGTTTACATAAAAGTTTTGTCTGATTTGCTGTTTTTCAGCTTTTGTTACTTTGTTGAATGGGGAGCAAGCTCAGAGTGCAATACGGCTATTTCATCAACATTCCCTCCGAGGAAAAGAAATATCATTGCAGCTTCAGCCAACCGATGCCCTGCTCTGCATTACCAATTTGCCCCCTTTCTATACGTTGCAAGAGTTTGAAGAGCTAGTGCGACCTTATGGGAATATTGAGAGACATTTCTTGGTATACAGTGAAGTCACGGGCTATTCCAAGGGCTATGGTTTTGTGGAATACATGAAAAAGGATTCTGCAGCAAAGGCTAGGTTGGACCTTCTCGGGAAACCATTAGGTGAAAATGTCCTTTTCGCACAGTGGATGGATGCTAATCAAATAACTCCAGAACTCATACATTCAAAGTGCCTTTGTGTGGAAAATCTTCCTATAGACTATACTGGTGATGACCTCTTGCAAAATTTCTCAACTAATTATAAACCTGTGTTCTACCAAGTAAGTAAAATGCTTCAAAGTAAAAGCTGTCTTCAAAGATGTTGTGATTGAATGATGTGTAGCATGGACTTTTCCTTGATTTCCAGATTAATATGGTCACATTAATGAGTAGTTATATATTTGTAACTCTATGCACTATTAATTAGATTTGACAATGATTGCCATCTATAAATCACCTGAAAATTACATAAATGAGTATCTCAACTAATATGTCATTGATATAATAGTAACTTATTTAAACATATATAAAATTGCTATTCAAGAGAAACTATAGCTTGTTTAAAAATAAAATCTAGGAAAATTTAAAGTTCTGAGAGATGGACTAGGAAAAAAAGCTTCTTCATTACATCAAAATATTACATTTGCAAAACTTGTATTTTATTTTGATTTTTTAACATTTTAATGTTTATTTAAGAAAAAATATTTTTGACACTCACAACACTGCACAGAATTGTGCAGTGATGCCTTCTTCCTAAAATGTTATTGATCCCTTTCTTAAGATACAGTAACAGAGTATGAATTTCCATTAAAATGCGTACTGGGAATCATAGATGGAAGTTTTTCCATCCAAAATGAGTGATGGGAAGTGCTAGATTAGAAAAAGAAATCAATGGTTTATGCCCTTTCCTACTCATAGCCAACCCTTTTCCCAGTGTAGACCATGTGATCTTTTCTCGGTTCTTCCAACAGAATAAATTTTTATTGCAGTTAATGATATTTGTTTTGTTAATAAATTATATGGTTAGGGACAAACAATTTGAATGGAAGGGATATAAATTTTATTCTGTTAATTGCAGTTCAATATTAAAGATTAACAAGGGAAGTAACAAAAAAAAAAAAAACTATATATAAACAGGTTGGATGTGACCTGGCTTTGATTTACCAGAAAAAGCAATGCTGTATAACCCCTTGGAATCCCACATAGTCTTCCATTACCATGACTCAGAAACTTTTCTTCAAAAACAATATAATGCAGAAGAGGGCTAAATGTTAAGCATAAGGAATCAAGGGCTCTTTGGAGAAAAAAGAATAAGGAGCTTAATCATACCATAGAATAAACGAGTGCTGTCCAGAGAAATTGAATGCTTCACTGAAACCTAGGAAATTCAAAATAAATATGGAGAAGTGCATCTTGATCAGGATAAGTTTGAAACAATGGCATTCCTTGCTATCTTTCTTGCTATTGTGGTATCCGAAGCAGAACATCCAGATTCAGCCACAATTTTGTTCCATTCAGTATCAACCTTGTGAATTCTCAAGCTTCCTCTTCCCGCTATGGACAGTGATTAAGATGGACAGTGATTAATATTTATATGTTAGGGTGTAGGTATATACATATGAATGTGTATAGCATATCTGTATATGTGTTATGTATGTGTACACTTTTGAGAGTAGGCAACTGAATTTCATTTTTAATGTGTGCCAGAGTCCCACAGAAAAAAATAACAATAAAGGTTTCCGTACCTATTTAAAATTACAAAGCATAGTGATAGAAATGTTCATGGAAGATAAGATACTGATAGTTGCTAGTTTTAATGTCTGTATCTTGCCTTCCAGAAATGGATGCAATGTACCTCTCAGTGCCAATTGTTGGGGGAAAGTGTAGAAAGATGTCCCTGCACTCGTGTTCTGCTTGTGTTCTTTCCAGACATCTACTTGGCAACCGTGGGAACAAAATATTGGGCTGGATAGTTTTACATGTGATCCAGCTGTCTTTGCTCTTCTTCTGGCATGTTGCAAAGATATTTATCGTAACTGTCCTTTCAGCTGCAGGCTGTGTTATTTCACAGTTGTTATTTTTCTAAACTTTATTCTGATTTTGTTTATAGATAGTGTTTTTGTTCTGTGGCAGAATGTTATTATCTGAGGATTTTTCCCAGTAATGTTTTATTTGTTAATCTATTTTGGAACAATCCTAGTGGCTGGCATTGTTTTCTAGGAACTTTCATCCACTTTGACAAGGTTTGCACAGGTGGATTATACCTATTTATGTTTTTATATTGTTCTAGAGAGAGTTTATAGGACAGAATGAACAGCTGCCACTTGTTTATCAAAGGGGAAAAGTTCTCAGTTGGCATGAAATGAGTACTGCTGAGCTCTATATTTCCTGTGGGGGTTGAGCAGATGAAGATTCTTTAAGACCTTTTGAAAGTGATGGATAAATAAATTGCTGTGACATTATCAATCATGGACTGGCAATATCAGTACAAATATTGATGCTTTTCATCCCCCCCCCCCGCTCTTTTTATTAAGGATATTTTAATTCTCTTGCTAAATACTGAAACAGGAGGGAGAGCACACTTTTGAACAATGTCTGCCTTTATTAGTTAATTACATAAAAAACAATGCCATTCGTACTTCCTTTGGAAATGGAAAAAATCCAAAAGAGGATTTGCACCTTCCATGAGGAAAAATGAAGGATAATTAAGTCCATATGCATGTTGTAAACATGTTTATACATTTACACACAAAAGATGGCTCTGTGGTTAAAGATGCTGAGCTTGTCAGCTGGAAAGAGGAGAGTTTGGGTTCAAGACCCAGGCGCCGTGCAATGAGGTGAGCTCCTGTTACTTGCTCCAGCTCCTGCCCACCTAGCAGTTTGAAAGCATGCAAATGTGAATAAGTACCATTTAGAAGGGAAGGTAACAGTGCCTCAGTGCAAGGGTCTCCAACCTTGGCAACTTTAAGATCTATGGAGTTGAAGTCCACAAGTCTTAAATTTGCCAAGGTTGGAGACCCCTGCTCAGTGTATAGTCATGCTGGCCACATGACCACAGAAATGTCTTCAGGCAACGCTGGGTCCCTCGGCTAAGAAACGAAGATGAGAACCACTCCCTAGAGTCAGAACTGACTGGCTTAGGGGAAACCTTTACATTTACTTTACAAAACAACCATCATAACAGGATAAAGTACAGTTTGCTGTCCACATGCTTTCTGACAATAACAAGCAATTTCTCAAAGACCACGATCTTTCTTGTTGTCCCTTTTTTATTATGAATGAACCTGAAAGAGATTTCAGTTAGTCTTCTGTTGTTCTTTCTCAGATTGATCAGACTTTCTTCCAAGTGGAAGATTACGGAGCTGTTCAAGAATTGAAGCTCCAAAGTGAGCATATTTAACATCAAAGGCTAGAGAGGGAGAGGAAATGGGGAGAATAAAAATGCATGCCTTACTTCTTTGGTATTTCCACTCTTTCCTGTATAGGGATGAGAGACTGAATTTCTAACTGTTTTCAAGTGTGGTGATGCCCGGTGAAAAAACCTAAAGCATCAGCAAGGAGTAGTGAGGTGAATATGAAATGGGGAAAGCTACAGAAAGCAGGGAAATGATGTGGGCATTACTCCCAACCACGTTCCTTCCTAGATATTATTCTTTTTTCACTTTGAGAAAATATATTTTCATTAATTGTGTGTGAATGCCTTAGACCTAGAGAAAAGATGAAAGAGAACAGTGAGATTTACCTCCAGAGAACAGAAAGCGCAGTTGCAGCCTTACTGCAAATCAGTCATTGACCAGGAGAGAAACTATCCTTATTCCTATATCTAAGAGTGAATAAGAACTATGAGTAGCTCTTGCATTCTGAGTCTTCTCTCTGGTTCAAGAGGATACTAGTTTTCTTTATATTATGTGTCTTATCAGCACACGCTGACTTTACTTGAAGTGGGAGGGGCAGCAAAGGGAAAGGACTGCAGTTATAGATTACCAAGAAGCTAGCCACACAACCCCGCATAATTTAACTTGTTTTTACTGTCTTGTTTCCATCAAAACACTGCACCTCCACACTTCTACTACCCAATAGGCAGGGATACTTAATTATTCAGGCAATCACATGATTCTGCTGCTTAACTAACCATAAATCCTATAAGAATATCTATGGGACTGTTTACTCCAATAATATCTGCCACTGATAAGATCAGGTAGAGTGGAATCCCTCCAATTCTCTTTATTCAAGTAATGACACCTCCAGGTACTCAAAGAAACAAACTTTCTCACCTTCTGTGGAAGAGGACTCCTTCCAGATATCAGAATGGACTTTTTCCTATTGGTTTTGCTAGAGGCCATTAAAATGTAGTTATTCCATTAGACCTTAGAGGTTTGAAAATCGTGAGCTTTCTGCTTCTGACTGTAGAAAGTTTCCTTTTTGGCCGACTGAATTGATTAACTTGTTTAATGTTCTTAATATACATGTGTGTATTTATTGGCTGGCTTTGGTATTGTTTAAAATGGTATTGTTGTAGGCTTTTGTCATTTTCAGTCACGTGTCCTTCTGCACTTCCCTTAAAAGAATGAAAGCATTTGTCTCCTTATTTTAGGGTGCAGATTCCTATAAATCCCAAAATTATTAGCTCAGGTTATTCATGAAATTGGCAGTATCTATTGTTTTTATTCATATTTTATTGTATTTAGTATTTATTGGGGGCAAATATTTTTACCACTGGTTTGGTGGGCGCGCTTTGCGCGCACGCACACAGTTTGCACAGGCAAAGAGGCATTTTGAGTCACCTCCTGCAATGCTGCACTCTCCCTGACTCTTCAGCAGCTGCCGCACAGCAATTGCTGTGCCGCGCAAAGCAGCTGCGCTTCAAAAGCAGGACATAAAGGTGAGTATGGGAGTCCGGCAGGGCAGGTGGGCCCAACATACAGCGTCGGAGAGAACCGGTTTGGTCTCCGTTGCTCATCGCTGCTACTGGCTCGGCAGAACCGGGCCAAACCGATAGAATACCCCCACTGATTGGGTACGAATATTTGTGTATTAGATTAACTTTGAATCGAGGAATGATCCGCATGTTAATTTATCTCATTCAAGGCTTGCAGGTTATAAAGTTGGAATAATGTAATGGTTTTTGGAACAGCTGAAACAGAACAGACCTCTTTTCATGGTGTTGTGAAATGTCCTTCCAGCTTGCTCAGGATGAAGACAGCTCTGTTGGTGGCTTTGCAGTCATTGAGTATGAGACAGCAGAACAAACAGAGGAAGTGCAGCAAAGCACAGATGGTTTAACTATCAACGAAAAGGGAGTCCACGTGTCTTATTGTGCTCCTGGAGCTCCTGGCCGCAGTACTCTTGCTACACTTATAGCAGCACAACGAATGGTAAAAAAGTTTGTACTGTAAAAGCAAACACAGAATATTTATTATATTAATTGTATATGACTACTAGCTCGGTACCCATGCTTTGCTACGAAACTATGTGGTTGGGCTTAGTTTTGGGGGAGGAAAATAAGGAGGAAAAAATTCTGCCTCTGCCTACCAGCATCCATCAGTATTCATCTGGCTAGCATTCTGTCAGTGTGTGAGAGAATTAAGGGCTGTTTTGAAACTGAAACATGGAAACTGAAACAGTATTTGTTGTGTGAGCAAGAAGGAGACAGCAAGGAGCCTGGGCGTGGCTTAAATCAACTGTTCTGTAGTAAAGCTGGTTGCTGCTGTGAAACTAAAACTGAAACTCCTCTGCTTGTGTTTTACATTTGGAACAGATTTCTTTTCAGGTGGGGAGGGGGAGTAGAACTCCTTAGCATCAGAGCGTGTTAATAATAATATATGAAATACTAATGCTCTGATGGTCATTTCAAAAAATCCTTTCTTAGTGAGCACTTAGAAGCCAAGAGGAACATACGTGCCAAATTTCAAGTTTGTAGGCTTTATGGTTCTGGAGATTTTGTGATGATGCGTGAGTGGTATTTCGCTTTTATATATATAGATTGCCACAATTATGTGTAGCCCAAAGTTAATGGATTTCTGATTCAGGTTTTGTTTCCATGTAGACTTGTGACTTTTCTATTTGTTTAATGGTCTCTGTTTGATGTAAGACTTGCTCTGTGTATGCGTAACGTTTTTCTTTTATCAGTTTCTTTTGAGTCAGATCTATGAGCTGCTCCTGAAAATTGAGTGAAAAGCAAAATATCTGACAATGTTTGCCTTTCTGGTCTGGGTTTAGCTGCAGTTATCATTATACTTTGTCCATACAATTTTATTTCTTTATTACATGTTTTTGCTACCCAGAATTACATTGGATAGTGAGATGGGTGGCATATAAATTTAATTCAAAAAATTATGAGGTCCAATTTGGTGTAGTGATTAAGGCAATGTAGAGCAGGAAAATTAGTTCCTGCAATCTGGACTCTTTGCTTTTCTTAATGCTCTTCAAGATGTGTTGGCTTTCTTTGCAGCTACATTACACAAGTGGGACATGTTGATCTCGGGAACCTCTATATGTCCAAGTTATTCTCACATGTATTGTTCATATATATATATATATTCATTTCCTTTTTCTTACAAATGGCATGACTTTAAATTTCTCACTGTTACATGCCATTGTTATTTGTTTTTGCCGACTGTTCTAGCCTGTATTTTTGAATTCTTTCTCTCTCCTGACACATATTAGCCAATCCTAGCTTTGCATCATCTGCAAATTTGGTAAGCATTCCTTCAATACTCTCATCCATATTGTTTATAAAAAACATCTGGGCCCAGGTTAGAGTCCTTTGAAACCCCAAATCAAGATGTCCTCCAAGTAGATGTGTTATTTATATCTATCATTTGACTACAATCATTGAGCCAATTGTGGATCCATCTAATCGCTGAATTGTCAAACCCAGATGTGTCCATTTTGTTGGTAAGGCTGCTACCGGTTTGCATCGGTTTGGGCAAACCGGATGTTAATTTTACATCCGGTTTGCCGAACAGGTAGTTGCAACGACTGGATGGCCCTGTGCCCACCCCACCCTTCCCCTCCCAGGAGTCTCTACGCAGTCCATTTTGGTTCCCAGTTAAGTGCAGGGCCCATGGGGAGGCTCAAGGAGGGTGAAAAACAGGCCTCCCGGAAGCTCTGGAAGGCCGGAAATGGGAGTCTCCGGAGCCCGGGAAAGCCATTTTTCACTCTCCCGGAGGCTCGAGGAAAGCCTCCAGAGCCCAGAGAGGGTAAAAATGGCCCTCCCTCCATGGTGCAGGAGGCTGGCTAGGCCACACCCACAATGGCCGTGCCCACCCAGCAACCAGTCAGAGAACCGGTTGCTAAATTTTTTGAAGCCCACCCCTGGTAAGGGTCCTATGAAAGACTTTATGAAAAGCCTTGCTTGAAGTCAAGATATATTATATCCAGAGCATTTCCTTGATCAACCACTCTAAGGAGATCAACTTAGTCTTGCAAGACTCCTGTTAATAAATGCCAGTGTTACGCTCCTAGGTCCAGGTTCTATTTCTTCTTATTCTTTCTGAAAATAAGGACGGTTAGTTCTTCTCTGGTCTTCTGGGATCTTGCCTCTCTCCAGAATTTTGCAAACATTATAGAGAGTGGTTCTGCAATTAGAAACGTCAGTCATATGTCTTCTTTCCCTAAAAAAACCTGTTTGTGTAATGAAATGCTGAAACTTGAAAGCTTCAATGATTCTATAAAGCTTCATCTATCTTAAGATTTCTTTTTGCCACTGCTGATTTTGGATTTTCTCATTGCTATTTTGTGCTGTTTATGCACAATGAAACCACTTGAAACAAATAGATATTAATATCTTCTTTTATTTGTGAAACTCAGTTTCTTTTTAATTTCTCCTTTGTTCAAGATGAAAAACAACCGAAAAGGGTTACTTCCAGAACCAAATGCTGTGCAAATCATGAAAAGCTTAAATACTCCAGCCATGTTGCAGATGTTGTTACGGCATCAGATGCATGGATGTGCTAATAAACTTGGTAAAGTTTGATAATATGTACTCTGAAATAATTTAGAATTTCCGTTGTATATTAATTTCATAAAACAACAGCATTGGGTGGGAAGGAACCAGAGCAATTATACACCTTTCCTCTTTTTCCATTTTTAAAAAAATATATATATATTTAGCATTGATATCAAATAACTTGAAGTTCCCACTGACTGAGTGCGGAAAACCTTAACTTATCTCAGATGATATTGAAGAATTTACAGGGGACTTCAGATGAAATACAGGCAGATCTGAGCCCTGTTTTGTTTGTTTGTTTTTTGCTTTAAAGGAGCGGCCATCCTTTGTCTCATAGTCACCCTACTAAAGCTTCCTGCAAAAGCTGTATGAAGCTCTCAGTTGTTCTTGTATTGGAATAAGAAACTATACGGAAATAATACATTTTTACAAAGTTTGAAATTTAAAAATGAAGCTGTCAGTCAGGCCTTAGAAATTAGCTATATAGGTACAGAAGATAAATCATCACATATGTTGCTGAAGCTATAAATAATGAGCAAAGCTTGCAGAATTCACTTTTTTGTTTCAGATTTTTAAAAAAGCTTTTTTGATTATTTGGGAAGGGAGGGAAGCAATAAATAGTACATAATTATATCCATCCCTTCAGCTTTTAATATGTATCTCCTTGAAGATTTGGAAATATAGGAAAAGGTGATGCCTTATCTCCCTGGGAAAAGCCAAACCTAAATTGTACCAAAGTTCCCTATAAAACCATGTATGTTATATCAGCATAATTGTGTACATGAATTTTGTACTGGAATAGAAGCAGTGAGGATGGTTTTCATGTCACCTAAGAGAAATTATAGTGTCTGCCGTTCTACCATATTAGACAAAAACAGACTCAAGCAACTGCTGAAGCTCAGTTATTTACATGTCTGATTATGGAGAAATAGTGCCAAAGATAAGCCCTTTAAAATAATGTTTAGTTATTCGTATATTATCTTAATATAGGTATTATAAGTAAATTTATGATAAATCCGGTTATTTTTTTTTTTCTAAAATAGTCCTAGGAGCTCCCATGAATGTGCCTCACCTTGTAAATCCATCAATCGGTCCAGCCTTTTTGCATTTGAATAATCAGGTATGTTTACAGATAACATATATGGGTGAAGCAGATGTGTGATAGGAGTTAGACTTTTAGTGTATTATCATAATAATAGCAATAGGAGGTAATTAGATTCTCCAATATGGAATGCTAAATTATTACAGTATTTATCTTGACTTCTTAATTGAAACATCTGTTTTATGTATTCTGAAATTTAATTTATAGAATTTGCTCGCCAGAGAGAAGAGACAAAACACGATCTTGATTTTCTTATTAAAGTAACAAATATAAGAAACGTGAGAAGTTGTTACAAACCAAACTGAATAATTGATTTATCTCTGTATTATATTTGTACTCTATTTAGCTTGAAGGAAAAAAAAAACATTGTGCATAACAGAAATCATGAGGTTATTATTTCAGTACCTTACTTGGATTTGACATACCTTATACCATAAATAACCTGTTTTGTTTTGCAGTAGAACAATAGAAAGGAAGATTTCTGATTAAAGAGATCTAAAAATCTGAAGTTAGCTATTATGATTATATTTTTTTCATAACACACTTGTGATACCTTCAGAGAAAGATTTTATTTTATACTTAAATACTACATTTTAGCTTCAAAATCTAAGAGACTGGTTTGGACAAAACTCAACAGCACTTTTTTGTGCGGCTGTTGATAAAAATAGGATCGTCAACGTCTGATGACGGATATGGCACAAGAAGTGTATGGTGTGTATGATTCTGTGTGTGTTTTGGATCCTTTCCTTGATTGAATCCTGTGGGTCAAGGAGCATCTGTAGTCGGCAAGCCTTGTTACAAATTGGACTGAAATGTGAAAAGGCTATTATGGATGATTTATACATTCTCATAACATACTGAAGGAGGCAGCTAGGCCCCTGGGGGAGCCATGGATCATTATCCCTGTAGGAAGGAGGAAGAGGCGGAGAAAGAAGAACAGGAAGAGGAAGAGAGGATGCCGTGCTGGGGTTTTCTTTAGGCTGAGTAAGTTTCCACACAAGCCTTCAATTCCAAGTATATTTCTTACCAATGCAAGATCTCTGACTAACAAAATGGATGAATTAAGGCTACAGATTGCAAAGACTAAATTCATCAAGAACTGCTGTGTTTTGCTAATCACAGAAACTTGGCTTCATTCACTCATTCCAGATGCAGCTGTTGAGCTGAAAGGCTACATAGCTCACCGGGAGGACAGGAGTAGAGATTCTGGCAAGATCAAAGGGGGAGGTTTAAGCCTTTATGTGAACAAAAGCTGGTATATCAATACAAAGACTGTAGACAGCCACTGCTCCATGGATCTGGAGTATATGACACTTAAATGTAGACCCATATATCTTCCATGGGAATTCAGTGTGGTTTTGATTACTGCAGTCTATATCCCACCTGATGCCAATACTACCATAGCTTTTGGGATTCTTGTATAACATTGTTAGTAATCAGCAGAATAAGTATCCTGATGCTGTGCATATCATAGCGGGGGACTTTAATCAAGCTGATTTAAAAGAAGTGCTCCCTAAATTCTATCAGCATGTTAAGTGTGCTACTAGAAGAGCAAACATATTGGACAAAGTATATACCAACATCAAACATGGCTATAAGATTATACAATTATCACATTTGAGACAGACCATATGTCACTGCTTTTAGCACCAGCTTACATCCCTCTTAGGAGACAGGTTCTGCCTATAATAAAGACAGTGAAATCTTAGCCAGAAAATGCTTCCCAACAACTTCAGGATTGTTTTGAGAACACAAATTGGGACATCTTTTACCACCCTGACCTAGAGGTGCACACTGCAACTGTTCTGTGATATATCAAACACTGCACAGATACTATCACTGTGGATAAACGTATTAGGATCAATCCCAATCAGAAACCCTGGATGACCAAGGAAGTCCAGCACCTCTTGCATGACAGGACCAAGGCCTTTAGGTCTGGTGATGGGGCAAGATACAGTGTTGCCAGAGCTAATCTGAAGAAAGGTATTCAGAAGGCCAAGACTGATTATAAGAGGAAGATTGAGGATAATTTTTATAGCAATAACATGAGGCAGGTGTGGTGAGGGATTCAACAAATTACAAACCATCAACCAACCAATGTCACCCCTGCTGAGTGGGATACTTCATTGGCAGAGGAACTGAATCATTTCTTTGCTCGCTTTGAAGTGGAAACATCAGATAAAACACAACTACCAGCCAATTGTAGCCCCCACCTCATTGTGGAGGAACAGGAGTTGAGGAGCATTCTGATGGCTGTGGACCCTAGAAAGGCTGCCAGTCCTGACGGTATCTCTGGCCGAGTGCTTAAAGACTTTGCTGATCAGTTGGCTGGAGTCTTTACCAGGATCTTCAATCAGTCTTTATCCCAGTCCACTATTCCATCTTGTTTGAAGGCTTCCACCATTGTTCTGCTGCCAAAGAAGTTCCCTATCAATAACCTCAACAATTACAGACCAGTGGCACTCACTCCTATCATCATGAGGTGCTTTGAGAAATTGGTCTGCCAGCACATCATTTCTGGTCTTCTGCATACATTTGATAAACACCAGTTTGCATACAGAAAAAAATAGATCTACAGAGGATGCTATAGCCATCACTCTTCACACTGCTCTGACTCATCTAGAACAGCAGGAGGGCGATGTGAGGATGCTTTTTGTGGATTTTAGTTCTGTGTTTAACACAATTCTTTCACATAGACTATTGTCTAAACTTCTGGACCTTGGGCTTTCTAATTCAATCTGCCTTTGGATTATGGATTTCTTGTCTGGCCGCTCACAGAGGGTCAGATTAGGTAATCATACCTCTTCAGCCCTTATTCTTAACATGGTACACCACAGGGTTGCGTGTTGAGTCCCTTACTCTATACTCTTTATGTACTCTGTACTCTTTTTTTAAAAAAAATGTAGTTTATTAGTTTTTACAATTAAAACCAACCAACAATACATACACAAATGAACAAAAGAAAAAAAGAAAAGGAGAAAGGAGAGAAGAAAAGGAAAAATTTAGAGAAAAAAGAGAAAAAGAAAAAGAGAAAGAAAGAAAAAAGGAAAGGTTAAAAGCATTCTTATTTTTACAGTTTGCGTGTTGAGTCCCTTACTCTATACTCTTTATGTACTCTATACTCTTTATGTGCATGACTGCATTCCCGCTCACGTTAGTAATACTATTGCTAAATTTGCAGATGATATACAGTGGTGGGACTTATCTCCGGGGGGGATGAGTCTGCCTACTGAGATGAGGTGGACCGGTTGCTTTCATGGTGTGGAGACAACGACTTGGTCCTCAACACCAATAAGACCAAGGAGTTTATAATGGATTATAGAAGGAACAGATCAGACATCCAGCCCTTGCTTATCAATGGAGACCGAGTGGAGCAAGTGGCCAGTTTTAAGTTTCTGGGTGTTACCCTAAAAGAGGACCTGACCTGGGGTGCTCACATTGCAGGACTGGTCAAAAGGGCCCAGCAGAGATTATACTACTGAGGCTTCTCAGAAAACAACAACTGAATGAGAAACTGCTGGTGACCTTCTACCGCTGCACCATAGAGAGCATTTTAACATACTGCACCTCTGTATGGTTTGCCAATTGCACAGTGGCAGATAGGAAAGCACTCCAGAGGGTTAACGTCATTGCCCAGAAGATCACTGGTTGCCCTCTCCCCTCTTTGGAAGAGCTTTATAGCTCCCGCTGCCTTAAGAAAGTTCAAAACATTCTCAAAGATCCATCTCATCCTGGGAACCCTTTTTTTGAACTATTACCATCTGGCAGACAGTACAGAATAATAAAAACAAGGGCAAATAGGCTGAAAAACAGCTTCTATTCCAGGGCAGTAGCTCTTTTGAATTCTGCTGTATAGTGCAGTGTTGGTGTGGTGTCGGGGGGGTTTGGTGCAATATGTGGTGGGTGAAGGATGTGTGTTTGTGTTTATTTTCATGGTCATGGTCATGATGTGCGCTGAAGATGGTGTTTGATTTCGTTGTACGAGGTGCAATGACAATAAAGTAAACTAAACGAAAGAAGAAGAAGATACTTAAATACTGAAAAACTTGTTACTCAGATTTTTTTTGAACCCAGTGACTCCCCATAATTGGCCAAATAAATGCTTTACCACAGGGTTTCTTCATTTTAAAGTGTGTTTCAAATGTGCATGGGAAACCTGCTGCCCTTTCAGGTGGTATTGGAGTCAAACTCTTTACCAATCCCAAACAACAGACTCACTATTTCACACTTCTTCTTTTTTTTAAAGAGTAGACAAAGGGGGAAAAATAAATATTTTGAAAATCAAAATAGTTGATCTAATAATAAGTATTAGAATGAATTATCAATTAATACAGTAATGGATAAAATCTATTTTCTTAATCCTTATTAGCCAAGATGTAGAATAATCAATAACTAGAGCCAGTTTGGTCTAGTGGGTAAGGTGCCAGGGTAGACACTGGGAAAGTATGAGTTCTAGCCTTACCTTAGCCATGAAAGCAGCTGGGTGACTTTGGGCTAGCCACTCTTTCTCTCAGCCCAACCCACCTCACAAGGTTGTTATTGTGGAGAAAATAGGCGGGAAAAGTTGTGTTGGATATGTTTGCTGCCTTGAGTTATTTGTAAAAATAATAAAGATGGGGTACAGATACATGCATGCATACAAACAAACAAACAAAAATAAACTTATTTTCAAGATTATATAGTGACATAGTACATAATGTACTTACTTTATAATGTGGAAGATATATTTCCTTAGTCTCAAAGAGAGCCACTTATACACTGCATACCTTACTACCCCAAAGTTTGTCTTGCTGAATTTTGGCAGCAAAGTTTTCTTCTAGCATCATCTTTTGGGGATTAATTTAAAAAAAAAAAAGTAGTGGGGAAGAGAGCGGGATTCAAAGGACTCTAGGAAATGAAATGTTTCCCATGTAATCTTAAATCTTAAATCCATTGTCCTGCCACTTCTAGTAATGTCAAAGCACCAGAAAGCTACTAGGAGGCTGCTAGTTGGAAGTTGCAGTTTCTGGCATATACAGAGTTGTGCTGGTTTAAACTTTATAAAACAGGGATTATTTGATTATTTTAAATAATGGTTTGAATCTTTTGTTTGCTTATTTGCAGAATTTGGGAATATATAGTGTAGCTATCTTAAAAAGTAGATCCTCTCAAATTAGGCCCTTATTGTTTTCTTAGTAATACAGGTAGACCTTGACTTACAACCAAATTTTGAGCCCAAAATTTCCATTATGAAGCAAGGTTATTGTTAAGTGACTTGTGCCTCATGTTATGACTTTTTTTGCCACAGTTGTTAAGTGCATCACTGCTGGTGTTGAGCAAATCATGCAATTGTTAAGTGGTTTTGGCTATTGACTTTGTTGGAAACAATGCAACTGTCATAAATAGATTCAGAATCATGTGATCACACGACCATGGGGATGCAGCAATGATGATTAGTGTCAAAAACGGTCATAAATCACTTTTTTCGGCCCATTGTAACTTTGAATGGTCACTAAATGAATGGTTGTAAGTCAAGGCCTACCTGTAATACAGAAGTGGTTTGCATGGCCACCTTCTGGTTTATTTTTTCAACTGCCCAGTCTAACTTACAGACCTAGTATTTACTGGTAGTCTGCCATCTAAATAAAAAACAGGACTAACCCTATTTAAATTCTTATCCTGGACAAGGTTCAATCAGTTGCTGCCACTTGTTGAAAAACAACTAGTTTTAATTTTCAGTTATTTACATTTATATCCGTCCTTTGAAATAGGAAAGCACATCTGTAATATTACTTCTTCCTAATATTTGAAAATAACCAAGATCAAATCTGTAGTGGAAAACTTAAACAGCCATAATTTGATTGTTTTCATTAAGAGGAATGTGTTTACATTTTTTTTAAAAAAAATCACTTATAGGTTACATATTTTAGCAATAGCAATAGCACTTATATACTATTTCACAATGCTTTACAGCCCTCTATGTGGTTTACAGAGTCAGCATATTGTCCCCAACAATCTTGGTCTTCATTTTATCGACTTCAGAAGGATGGAAGGCTGAGTTAATCTTGAGCTGATGAGAATCGAACTGCTGGCAATTGGGAGAATTAGCCTGCAATCTGTATTCCAACCACTGTGCCACCATGCCTCCTACATTTTACCATATTTTAGAAAAGTAAAATGAAAAAGAGGAATGTGTTTTCAGAAGGAAAATTTAGTAGCTATCCCAAAGAGATAAGCAATGACCTATCTCAATAATTGTCATTTCACAAATATGTGATACATCGTTAATGTTGAAAGGAATTCTAAATTTTGAAGATTGAATCATATAGTTGGTGAAATATATATGTGAAATGATTTTTTATCTTTATCTCTTTCTCTTGCTTGAAATAATATTTGTTTCGTATGTATGTAACTCATATATAATTCTATTCCTTTCAATGTTACAGGGTCCTATTTTTGGAAATGCATCAAATTTATTGCTACAAAATTTGTCACATCTACATATGGTACCACTATCAAAGATTGAGAATATACAACCTAATTGTGTGAGTTAAATAATCTTGTACTTATAATTTAGGCCAAACTCCTGGATAAAATGAAGAATGAAAATATCTTGTAATTCATATTTTTGTTGCCAATAATAGTAGCAGTAGTAGTATTTCCTTTTTCTTTGTCTTCTGTTATCAGCTAATATGGTAAAACAATGTGTGCATTGGAAATCTTTGGAACAATTTTAATCAAATACATTTTAAAAAGTAATCTATAATTCTTTTTCTTTGTAGAAACCAAGTTTGCTTGGAGAGCCTCCAGCTATGTTGCTTCAAACAATGTTAGGAATGGGGCCTTTACCACAAGTGGCCACAGACATAGGGAGTCAAGGAGAACAATGCAAGTGACATTTTGTTTCCTATTATAGTAGTAGAAATTCACTTTGAAAATATAGGTAGTCCTACATACTGATGGCCTCATTTAGCAACCATTTAAAGTTATAACATTATTAAAAATTGCTCATATTTACAACTGTCACAGCATTTGATAGTCATGTGATAATTTTAGGGACACAATTTAGGGGTATAATTCAATATTAAATATCTTAATAGCCAGATATTTAATTATTTTTGCCCAGGGCAGAAACAGTGGCTTCACCTTTATACTTTATACATTTATTCAATTTGTATAGCCACCCATCTCAAACCAGTGACTCTGGGTGGTGAACAATCATAAAAACATTTTAAACCTTTAAAACATAATACAAAAAATAAAAATAAAATTGTATTATGTGTACTAATTTCACACACTATATTGTGCCCTCTTATTCATATTTATTTAAAAGTTACAATGTATTCAGTAGACTTTCTCTGAGATAAGTATGCCTTATTGTTGCAACACTGCAGAAATTTTAGACTTAAAATAAAATCTTTTTACTTTATATTTTTCTCTTCAGAAATTTGAAACAGAAGTTTAAAACTTACAGTGTTCTTTAAAATATAATTATCATTAGCAGTATTTCAAGAAACAAATGGTATGTGGATGTCATTTATTAATTAGTGATCAAACTAAATATTATTGTACATCTCAAAAAGACCAACATTGTTTTGAACTTAAAAAAAAATAGGATGACTGCTATCATCCAGAATTCCGTTCTTAGGGCAAATCACAACCATAATTTTCTTCAAAAATTGGTGTATAAAATGTGAACAATATGGCGTTCATATGCATTCTTCAATTGTCTTGTACAGTATTCAGTAAGTAAATATACTTCAATAATTTGTTGCAAATATGAACCTTAGTGCTTTTCATGTAGTGTACCCAGTGTTCTGTTCTATAACAGTTTTTTCTATTTATGGTTGATTCTGCAGTATCTCATCAAACTCCAACGACAGTGGCAGCAGGGATTGGCTTACTGCCATTCTTCCCAAACCAGCATGTAACTGGGCAAGCAGTGCCAAGGCAAGCTAACACCCAGGAGAAGTTGCCATCTTCACTGGAACTGACAGAAGGCACTGGCTCTGGGTCTCAAGCATATCTGCAGAGCTTAACAAATGTTGCTGCAGGAGGCTTTCAGGGAGGACAACTCCAGCCACAGAACCAGCCAAAGAATACCGACTCAAGCATTGGTGTAAGGAAACTGGATTCAGCTTTTTCCTTTCTCTCTTGCACTCACATTCATTAGTGTTGAGCCAGTAAGACATTTTGCAATTATCAGTGTTCAAATCTTAATTGCAAAAAGCATTTTCAAACAGATTATTACTTCTAAATTACAGTGAAAGACTAATGGTTTTTATTAATACGTAGAAAAGTAATGAAAAATGTTTCCTGTCATTTGCAATTAATTGCTCTATTTGCATTAAGTGTAGTTAAATATCAGGAAGATGAAATTTGCCTATCATGCTAAGCCATAATGCAGTCGCATGTTTTGGATGCAATTGAAAAAAGTCAGTTAAGTTTTACTCAATCTACTTTAGTGAAATAAATCACGACTAAGCATGACACCTAATGCCACCAAGTTTATTGCAGTTGATCTGAAGGAGAGTTCCCTCTTAAACCAAAATTTGAAACCTGAACAGCTTTACTTATGACAGGATTGATTTAAGATTATCTTCACAAGCCTAGAAATTTCTTCGCATTTATCTTTAAACTGGTACAATCCCAATAATGTAGGGCTTGGAAATATATTTTAAATCATGGTTTATCATTTTTAAAATTATGTACATAATTTGCATGTATGTGATTTACAAGGTAATTGCTGAATAATATGTTTATATTTCACTGACAAAATTGCAAACAGACCTGTGAAACTTTCGATTCTGCTTCTGTCTTCATTTTCAAGAAACATTTTCTGAGATAAAAGAGGCATGGTTTTCATCAATTTAGGGAATATTCATTCAAAAATACACACTTTTTTAAAATGTGGTTTTTCTTTTGTTTCATACTAATAGCTGTTTATTACTTTTTTCCTTCTGTCTTACATTTTCTACACACAAACATAATATTTATTACATTCATCTACACAATTTTTTATAAACTGTAATAATATGCATTTTGAGCTCATCCCATTGAGCTCAAATTAATATTTTCAGTTGCAGTTTCTGCCTTTTTAGTCTAAGTACCCAGAATTGCTCTCATTTCATATATCAAATTGCCCATTTCTAAGTACTCTCTGTTCAACCTGATAGGAAGAAATCTATTCTGAATTCCCTCTTCCTTCCTAAAACTAGTTTTTCTCCTGTTCACATAACGTTTGATGCTAATTTGGAGTTTATTAACAGTATTAACATCTCCACCTGTAATCAGTACTCAAATCAGCATACATTAACTTCATAGGTTAACTTCAGACCAACAATCAATACCCCAATCAAGAAACTGCCAAAGAGCCATCAGTAAACAGGCCAACCAATAGCACTAGCAATAGCACTTAGACTTATATATTGCTTCATAGAGCTTTACAGCCCTCTCTAAGTGGTTTACAGAATCAGCATTTCCCCCCCAACAATTTTGGGTCCTCATTTTACCCACCTCAGAAGGATGGAAAGCTGAGTCAACCTTGAGCCTGGTGGGATTTGAACTGCCAATTTGCAGATAGCCAACAGTCAGCAGAAGTAGCCTACGTACTGCACTCTAACCACTGCCCCACTGAGGCTCAAAGAATTTCTACTCACCCAGACAGGCAAGACACCAGAATATAAACTGATAGCAAACAGAACTCCTTATTAGCACTGATAATGTTGACCTAATTTGGGTAATGAAATGTCTGCAAGAAAACAAACAAACTCAGAGATCACAAAAGATCCTTCAATTTATTAAGAGTTTGGGGCAAATTCTGAAACATGTCAATCTTCTGGAAAATAGGGGGTCTTTTTAGGTTAGTACCAATAGTAACCGGCGCCTTGGGTACAATCTCCAAAGCATCTGGAGCACCACTTGAACAGCATGTGGTTCATGTCAATTGTAAAAGTCAACTTTATTTGGAGCAGTTTATATCCTGCACAAATAACATCTAGCAACATCTCTCTCTCCTGCAGTGAACTCAACAGTTAGATAAAAATGCCAATTCCAGTTTAAACATCTGACTGTGCGATGAACCATAGGCTTCCTCAATACCTGGAAATTTATCAGACCTGAATGCCCCAATTTTACAAAAACAAACCCCACCCTGCTTGGAACTGACTATATTCTTAGATGCTACCTTAATATTTCTTAGGTCCTTGGTTAGGACTTGAATTGTTAAATTTTAACCAGTCTTAGACTGTAAATATAACTGTAGATTACCCACACATAATTTATTAAATTATCATTGGGAAGAACTTGATGCATATGAAGATCTACCCCAATTAAAGAACTAGCAGCTGTGACTCCATGTTGTGAACAGATAATAATTTATTAATCCGCCCAGATCTCAAGGGCTCTGGGTGACAAACAAGCAAACAAACAAACTACAATCAAATAAAAGATGGCATGTACATGCCCATACATACATACTTGCTGTAATAAAGCAGGAGGACTATTCACACATTTTTGCTTCTTTCAATAAATACTCATTCTTTACAACAGACACGTTGCTGCCAGCATTTGTATTTAAAATGTCCATTTAGGTTCAGCGGAACTTCAGTTCATCCAGAATGACTTGTTCAGACTCCCATGCCATGTGTTTGTTTTGTACACATCTCTATTTTACAGTGTTGCATCATTTTTTGCAACAGCAGCGGTTATTCTCTTATATCAATTTTTCCTATCTTATTTTACTTAGCAAACTTTTTAATACTTTCCATTAGCATAATATCACACACATTTTGTAATGTAAGCTGTTTCAGGCAGCTTCCATTTTCTCTTTCCTATTCTGCTTTTTTATGTGGCATGACTTAACCTTAGTACCATATCAAATTTGTGTTATCTCCCTCTTCCTGTACATAGAGACAATGCTTTGATGTAGCTCAGAAGAGAGTTCATATACTTCCCTGTTTTCCTTTTAGTAGCTTGGTGGACAAAGATCTGTCTCCCAGCCTAGAGGTTAACTGGCTAATCTGGTTTTACCAGTCTGGTTTAAGGTTGTTTTAAGCAAAGATGATTGTGTAGTCATTCGTTCTGCCTTTAAGAAGGAAGGATTGTATTCTGTATGGGCTCCTAGACTAGTTTCCTTCAGTTGAAAATATCCAGCCTGCTATTCAGTAGAACAGGAAAGAATGCTACATTTTTGTAGTCTAAAGGAAGAGACATTCTCTGATTGTTGCATACCAACAATTCAGCTTGAAAGAGGGTTTGCCCTTCTGCCTTTCAAGCTTTTAAAGTTTGATGAAGACTTAGGGGGGAAAAATCATAAAAATCCAACAGGCATTTATGTTATATATGAGAATAGACAAATCAGTGTCATGGTTTTTCTATATATGCTTTACTTTTGTTTTCCTTTTATTTCTATCTCAGATATATATGCAAGAGCTTAAATAATAATGTATAATGTCTTTATAGCACAGATAAGGGTGTTTTTGTGTATCTGACACAGTAATTATGTGTTGCCCTTTAAAAAGAGTAGATAAATTTATAGCTAAATAAATTGTAATGACACTTCTAGTTAATAACGTGAGAAGTTTTCTAATGGAAAATCACTTCATACTTCAGTTGCAATTATGTGATGAAATATATCTATTTTATAGAATTGTTCCAAAAATCAAACCTCTCTACTTGGAGAACCTCCTAAGGAAATACACCTCAGCACAAATCCCTACTTGAATTTAGCAAGTGTTCTGCCTTCTGTGTGTCTTTCAGGTAAGCAGGGAGGGGCCAAAGAGATACTTGCAGATAATACAATTATATTGTTTGGTAAAATTTAAATCTGGAACTTGCCTTTAAGAACAGTTTACAATAAAAAGCTGTTATTGCTACTGCTGTTGCTGCTGATTGTCATACAATCCACTGCAGTATAGGCTAATTATTGACCATAATCTACCATATATGTCCAGTGGGTTGGTAGATATCTGTTTTACAATTCTCGGAATAGAGCTGAGAGATTTAAATTACAGTGGTATCTTGATACTCATTGTTAATTGGTTCCAGGAGGCTCAACGATTACTAAAAAGGACAAGTGCCAAACAAACCACATGATTTATCACGTTCACTTCCTGTCTGTCCCTTTTCCTATTTCAGCAACCTTCCCAGTATGGTCGACTTCCTGCCCTCCCTCTCTCCCTTTTGCAGCAACTTTCCCGGCGGGCTGACTTCCTGTCCGTTCTCCACAACTGTCCCCCTTTTCTAATCATACCAAACAAACAATGAATATTCGGACAACATTTTTGCTTCAAAATGCATCAAATACCAAATTTGATGAGTTTTGAAGCAGTAAAGTACTGAGATATCACTGTATGCTAAATAGTGCCTTATTTTATTTTGTTTTAAAAAGAATAGCTCTATGCCTTTGTTTTGCTATGAATTTACTTAATATTGTACTGTGTACATGTAGAGATTGTGTACCACTCTAAGGGTCTTTGGGGGAACCAAACGGATTTAAAACTATTTACACTTTGTTCCAATTATTAATAAATTATAATTTCTTCATTTAGGAGCAGTCCCCAACAAAGCTAATAATACTAAGCCACAATCTGTAGCTGCAAGTAACTCGATCAACAGCGTAAATGCTCAGGGAAACACACCACAGCATGCAGTGGAAAACTCTTTTAACTTCTCACGACAGTATAGCGATTACACACAGGTATGTGAGAGATATATAATGTCACCACAGCTGGTGACAATGTACGCTTCTTATGAAGGAATTAGTTCTCTAGACTGAAGATAATTGAGAACCATCAATCTGCAAGATTTGCAGAACAGATCAGATTCCCAGTGCTAACAACTGGAATACAAGTAAATAGTGATATTGTTGTCCTGGGGGGAAAAACATACTGTAACCATATGGTACTAACATCCAAAAAGAGTTCTGATAGTGAATTCATGTGAATAAGAAATGAAATGACCTGCAAATTAGAGGTCATTCATGGTATAGTGTGCCTATTTCTTTTAGTTGTCAAGAACTATTAGCTGTTAATTTAACAGCATCTCTCTGGGTAGTTTAGAAGAAGAAACAAAGTATGCAGGTAATTTATACAGATTCCAAATCCTGTTGCCAACAGCTATAACAAACTCGATTGTATGATTTAGAACAGGGCTGTCAAACTCCTGGCTCGCGGGCTGGATATGTCACATGCTGGCCACGCCCACACCCATTTTATCAAAGGGGGGGAAATTCTGATACATCACGTGATTCTGTCATGACAATGTTAGTTTGACACCCCTGATTTAGAAGCACAAAGAGGCAGAAGGTCTTCAAATGTGGTGGTACTACTGTTAGCACCCTTGGAATCAGCTCCAGAGCTACATCCGTCACTGCTTCTATAATAGTTTTCTGTCACTGATGTGTAACACAGCTGTGGCATGCATAAGAACATTGGTCAAAGGAGATGATTTGATGAGACAACATTTGAAATTATCTTCTTCTAATCCCAAAAGAAACCCAGGAAAGGCTCACTCTTATTTAATCTAGGCCACTGATTTTGGATTCTGGATATTTTAAATTTGTTGGGACGCCTTCTCCTTTGACCTATGAGCTAGCCAAGATTCCCAAACCACTTCTCAAACACACAACGGGTATTTGCATGATATGATATTATTTAAAAAGCATAAATTGCTGACTCTATAAAGTAACTCACAACATGCCGCTTAGGGAAAACCTGGTTTGATGAATCAAATAGAACATTGTGTTAAGAGCCAAATTTAATACAGGATTTTAAAAAAAGGCATAACATTAACCATAAGAACAGATCAAGCAACTCTTTCTTTGTGGAAGACTTTTTTTGTTGTTGTTCAACAGGATCTGGTTCTCAGAGACCTCTTGGACAAATCCCTGAAGTTTTCTTGGCAAGGTTTTTCAGAAGTGGTTTGCCATTGTCTCCTTTCTAGCGATGAGAGATAGAGACTGGCCCAAGGCACCAAGGCAGGACTAGAATGCATGGCCCCCAACTTCTAATCTTAACAACTATACTGTACTGTAAATTGAAGCTAGTATTCTCTAGTTAGCAAAGCCCCTAGAGAATGGCCTGCAAATTTGCAATGTATAAAAATAACCTGGCAGACTTGAAAATTATATTGGAAGTTTGATATCATTTGGCAAAAAAAGAATTTGTGGCTACAGTTTGATTATGTATTAATTTATATGGGATGTAATCTAAATATTACTTTTTTGCTTTAAATGAAACAAGACTGATGCTATAAAAATTGGATTAGCTGGTTTGCAAAACTTGTACTCTTTTGGTGAGAAACAATTGGCAAAATAATAGTTATCAAAAAAAATTGAAAATGCATTTGCCTTTTGTAGGATTCAGTCCAGCAGTGGTATCAGCAGTATGCTCAGGCATACCATAGCATTCAAACTAAAGTAGGAGACTTAGAAAACAGTGGCTCAGACGTAAGTTTGTTTCATTTGTTTATTTACTGGATTAATATCCTGCTTTTCATTTAGGAGCTAAAGATTATGCTTTTCACTTTTATAGTTATCTTATTAATATTATGATAATAATATAATAATATGATAATATTATTATCTTCAATGTGTTTGGATCAGAATTTATTCCTAGCAAATGAAAATAAATAATATTTCTTGAGTGCATCAAGGAAACTTATTATTTATCATTTTGTTACATCATTGAAAAAGTCTTTCAGCACCCTAAGGATATCTGTGCTGAAAAATGCCAGTTTGCAAATTAGCTGACGTTTTGCTGACTTGAAATTTTAGAAAGAAAAAAAAAGACAATTTCAGCCATGTCAACTTATGGAATTTAACAGGATTTTATGTGCAGATAATTTATGAATGAAAGGTATATAAAGAACAATTTGTCAATTATAGTATCTTTTTAAAAAAAATTAGATATCGTTTTGCTATTTTCATATTCAGATTTTATATATGCTCATAGAAGCAGCTTGTTGTTACTTTTTTTCTTCCTATTTATTACAACCAAATTCATCTGGACCAAATATTCCATAGGAGTGGAAAACCATTGGAGTCTAGCAGATCCATGTCCCCTGCCTCATTTCCAACCTGCTTCTCTTCGGATGATAGGAAATTGTTCAGAATTGGCTTCAGAATTTGGTGGGGAGGCAGGAGTAAAAAGATCTGATGCATTGCTTCTGCCAACTTCATAATTTTTGCCCTAGTCTAGAAAGAAATTTAATTCAGATAAGTTTTTTCCCCAGGGTGTGAGGTGGGAAGCTAAACTGTGTACTATTATAATTTACACATAAATAACACTTCAAGTTGCAAACTGTTTTCATTTTCTCAATGAAAGTTCATTTTCATTGATTTTTTTTCACATGATTTATCAGAAAACTGCCTTATATCGTATTGCCCATTGACTACTATCCAGAATTTCAGACTGGAGCCTTCCCCAACCCTACCCAAAGAAGCAACGAATTAGAGTTTAAACCTCTGTTTTTGTCCTATGAAGCAGCAGCAGCAGCATCTCTGCCCTGGGCAACATTTCTCGTCTCCTTGTAAGGGATTGTGCAAAGAGTAGCAGACTTGAATCTCCAGGGAATGTTTTTTGCAGTAGGGATGGGATGAAATTAACTTGTCCAGAGTTTGAGCTTATTCCACTTTCACAATTTGGATCAGGGATCAGATACCAGGCACCAGTTGGTAGCTTATCTGCCAATTTTGCATGACTTGCAGCTTCCAGAAACCCAGGGCTAATCCCTTGCAGAGTGAACTGAAATTCCAAAGTTGGGGTATAATTAAGAATGAATAGATTTCTAGTGAAACGTGTTGCAACAGATTCCTGGAAAAGCTTTGGAGCTTATATACAGTATATTTCTGTCATTTAGACTTTATTTTGTATTGTACTTTTCCTATCTATACTAAAACTCTCAAACTTTACATCCCTTCATTGGGGTGAAACAATTCATGCTTGAGAAACAAACATTTTTTTGAATCAATGTACCCTGAATGGGCTAACTTACAGAATGTATCCAAAATCTAGGACCCTGAACTGGGACTAAAATTTGGCAAGGTTGCATCTGCCTTTTGATTATACTTCCCAGAAACCCATAGGTTCCATGGCGCAAGGGAAGGCAGGATAAATGTATGTCTGCCTACTTTTTCTGCCTTCCTCTGGCCCTTGCACCCAATCAGCTGGCAGCAAGGCTGAATAGGTGAGCAGCCATTGGCTGCTATGGAACTGAAGCTTGAAATCTCTGAGGAAAAACAAGGGAGTGATTCATATGCCTGTTGGCAAGATAGAGTTGGCTAAGGGATGCCTATGGTCGCACGGATGAGTCCTATTCCTCTCTGGAGTAAAGGTGTCTTTGGGGGACAGAGTGAGGTAAAGGGTATCCATGGTTGCCTTACCTCCCCTCACTCCCCAGCAAAATGTCAGCAGTTCCATGGTGAAGAGGAAGAGGGCGAAAGGTGAACCCTTTTCCTCACTGGAGGGAGAAGGAATGTGGAGCAGGAATGCAGTTTTCCTTGAAGTTCACAGCTCCCTTTGTTTCCCCTTCCCCAGCAAAGTGGCAGGCAGTTCCATAGGAATAGGTCAGCTGAGGAAGAGGAGGAGACTGCTTATAGTATATAATGGAAAGAAGAAGGCCCCAACGAAAACAAAGATCATGAATTGTCACGTGGGAATTTAAGGCAGTGCCTACTATACGTAGCTATTTCATCTTTACAACAGCGCTGTAAACAAATTAGGCTGGGGGCCTAATGGGGGCCAGGTTAACTAGTGAACTTTAGAATCTAGAGAAAATCATGACTACAATCTCCTCTACTCCATTCTCCATACCAGAGATATACTTCTCTTTCTGAAAATTTATGTTATTAATTTCTTGCAGTAATTTGATTTCTTAATTGGTTATCAGCTTCCTAACACATATTTTTATTTTTACGTTTTGTTCTGCAGGAATCCAGTGGAGGAGTTTATGGTGATTATGGTACCTATTTACAGGTTATGCCTTCATATTATGCTGCAGCCCAAGGATTCTTCCATCCAAGCGTCTTGCCGTTTACACCTCAAAATCCCCTGAAGGTAAAAATATTTCTGCTGGAGCCTAAAACTATGGAATACATCAAACATAACCAACATTTAAGTAGCTACAACCCAGAGCTTCCAAAGTCCTATATCATGCTAAGATGCATTGAAGGATAAGTAGCAGATAAAATCTGGTGTTTTTTTTCATTACTACATTTTGAACAGATGTGTATTCTCAGCAGATATCTTGTGCTACCATTAAGAGTTCTGAGATAGTACTAATTTATTAGAGTTGCTGTGAATACTATTTGTCTTCGTTATTTTGGTAATGGAACTTTTCAGAATAAGCATGAAATTGGAACCAACTTAGGTCTCCTGTAGTCAGCAAAAGTCTACATTGCATTTTTACTTGTCTAGCCCTGCTCTAAAGAAAATAGCAGATCCTTCAAGAGCCAATGTACTCGAAGGGCAGCACTGGAAGCTGCATATAGATTCCTTTTCCACCAGCAGGAATACTTTATACAATTCCATCCAGGAATACATAATTCAGGGTATAAAGCTCTGGAACCAACTATTTATATCTGTTAAGATCACCTTCTTGTGTGAATCATGGTTAGAGTTTATCAAATGTCAAATTCAGCATTCTTTTGGTGTTGCACATTACTATAATTGACTTTTTATGATCCTTAGGTGCCGCCAGTAAAAAATGAAAAGCGGAGCTCCTCATACCTCATCACAAATCCAGAAGATAATCCGGTAGAATACGTTGGACCACATACTCAGAGCTCCGGAATGCATTATACAGAACTGTACCTTAAAAGAAAGCGTGTCTATTAAGATTTCTATCTATATACTGTAGATAACATGTGCAATAGTACCACAGAAATTAGTTTTGATAAGGAAAATGGTATGGGGAAGAGGCTGTTGTCTTCCAGATTAATTTGTTTTGTTGTTGTCTGGGCTGACAGTAATGTGTTTTAGAAGAATAGCAATCTTATGGTGTGAAAGCTAGGCTCAAAACAATGAAATAATGGAAGTTTCCTGCTGTCTTGCTGAGAAACTGCACTGAAACCCTTAAAAAGCAATAATGCTGGTCAATGATGTTTCAGGAAGTCTGATGATTTAAAGTCCTTGATTGAAGAGGATTAGTGTTTAATTCTATTATCTGTTTCACAACAATAATAATACACTATTATTGAGATGATTTACAACTTCCAAAATATATAAGTAAATAAAATTAGACAACTCCTAGCAGTAAATTAGGAAAATGTCAAGATACTCATGTCTTATTGAAAAATAACATTGTTGAAATATAAAGTATGTTATGATAAAGTTTCTGTGGAACTGAAGGACTGATACTAGATTTACGTTTGTAGATTTGGCCTTTGGGATTCTAAATTCTAAATCTAGAGGCAATATTTAAACACATTTTCAAATATAGTGTGTATGAATATATATTTAATATCCAGTTGGAGCTGAATTTATTACAGTCACTTGCATTTAATGAAAAGAATATGCTTTCCAGATGGTTCTTGCAAATATCTAATTTATCTCACTTCCAACTTGAAAACTCTTTTTGGTCACTTTGACAATTTGTGGGGACAGTCCCCGGAAGTAATACTTTGTACATACATGAAATGCTTCTGTTAATATGCTACTTTTATTTCTAACTGGTCTACTTTTCTTATGAGTGAAAATGTGTTTGAAACAGGCTTATTTACTACTGTGTGCTCACAGTATTGAGAATTGTAGTATGACCATAATATGGCTTTACCCATAAAAACTAAATATATTTAAATCTGATCGAAATGTTTATTGGGATTGTGCCACTGAGTTCAATAGCAGCTTAATTGCTGCAAGCAGCTGTTTTGTAGAATTAGACCTGTCATATTTTGACACTAAGCAATGGGTTTTGGTCGTATGTTCCTGGAAGAAGGAAGCCACTTCTGAAAGAAGGATGCCACTTCTATATTTATGTATTGGCCTCATTACATTTCCATTACCTTTTGACCAATCAAGCTCTTGATAAATAAACAGGCAAGTAAATGTTCTTACAAGCCTATATAGTTTAGTCCACTTCGCTCATATCGGAAGTTGAATAAGCTGAAGAATGTACACATTTGGCAACCAATCAACTTTTACTACTTGCAATTAGGTTACAGAAATTTAGGAAATAAGCAATTATGATAAGATTGTATTACCCGATTATATCTTTATCCTACAGCTCTTTAGATGGTTTACAAAGTGAACCTCCTCAAATGTATGCCTATAGCGAACGGAAGGGAGCAAGAAATTTCAATAACTTACGATACATCTCTACCTAGAGCTTTGTCTACAACTTTAATACTATAGTTCATGGATGTCAAACTTGATTTTATTGAGGGCAACATCAGGGTTGTGGTTGACCTTGGGGAGCTGGTTGGGGCGTGGCTGGGGTGGAGTGTGGCCAGCTCGTTGTTCTTGTCAGGAGTACCTGTGGAGGCCCAAGCAGGATGGGGGGGGTGATCATTGTCTCCAGCAGAGGAAGGCGGGACTAGGCCAAGTGCCAAAGCCTCGTCCTCCAGAGAAGCCTTGCCATCCCTCTCAGGCCATGCGGAGAACCACCAGATGGTGTGGGCTGCCGAGGGCAAGTGCTCAGTCAGCTCTTGAGGTCCCAGAGTACCAGGACCCTATAGCCCAGCCCAGCCCAACCCTGCTTCCCCAAGGGGGCTCCCGGATACGCTTACCTTGAGCTCCTGTTGGAGCTAAGGGGCCACCACGCCATCTAGACCCCACCCCCTGGGCATGCACACAAGAGTGAGCGCAAAAGTGCTGGCATCCTGGGTGAAAGGGAACTGTTCAGAAAGCAGTCAGTCTGTGGGGCAAGACAGTCCCAGGTCCCAGGATGCCAGGTCCCATGCGCACTCACAGTCTCCTGTTCTACCAGGTTGTAGATCAGCACCCAGTCAGCTTGGGATGGTTCAAAGTGCTGCAGTTGGGTCCTTCGTTGTTTGCAGGGTAGCCCCATGGGCCGGATCTGGCCTGTGGGCCTTGTGTTTGATACTTCTACTATGGTTCTACTGACATAACACAGCAGCAGGAATAATTATTTTGTCCCTGCCCTCAAATTGCGACTTTCTAGACCTATGCTAGACTTGAATAGAAAAAAAACAGAAATTTTTAAAAAGTGTCTTCTTCATTTCCTCATACAAGCTCAAACAGTAGTGCACTTCTTTGATTGTGAGCAACTTTATAAAAGGCTTCTTTGTACACATTATGGGAGGTTCTGCACAGAAGTCCTGTAGTAGGTAAGAGATCCTGCGGATTTTACTCCACTACTCATTTCTGACTCTAGGAGGTGGTGCTTATCTCCATTTAAAGGGCCATTGAGCCAGTACTGTCCGAAGACATTTCTGCGATCATGTGGACAACATGGCATTATGGTGCAGTTATCTTTCCACTGAAGTGGTACCTATTTATCTACTCGCATTTGCATGCTTTCAAACTGCTAGGTTGGCAGGAGATAATGCAAGGATGGATGCTCACCCTCTCAGTTTTCTAGCCAACAAGCCCAGCCTCTTAATTGCTGAGCCAATGTGCTGTAGAACTAATTCAGTAGAACTAGACTAAATTTCCAGCATGTATCCAGTAGTAGACTAACTTTTTAATATCCAGTTCTTTATTAAATAGTGCATGCAGCACCCTTACGCCAGTGGCTTCTATAAACATTTTTTAAAAATCCTATGCTACTTTTGCCAAGTTAACCAACTGCAGGCATTCAAGTTGATATGCATGAATAATCATAATCTTTTTGTGTCCTTTCTGACCTTGTTACACATAGCCCAGTGAGTCATGACTGGGGGCGGCTATAAATAATGTATAACAAATAAATGAATAAAATGGACAGTTATCAGGGAAATCGACAAGAAGAGGACAAAACACAAAATGCCCAACTGAAATGGACTGATCGCTTCAAAATATCTGAGTATAGGCTTGAGCACAAAGTAGTTGGAACATTTTTTTAAAAATGGATGAACATTTCTGGATAAAATCAAAAGGGTTTTCTTTAATGAAGAATAACAAAGTGCATATAGAGTATTTATAGATTACATTAAAGGACAGGAAATTTGAAAGATCGGTTAGGATAAAAATTACATTTTACATTATTGCAAATCCTCTATTAGTCCGTAAATGCAATATTTTATTTTAGGAAAGAATAGCTTCCTTTTAAAGAAGAATGCCCCTTATTTTTTTCAACCTAAAAAAGACTTCTGAATTGACAGCAAAAGGACCATCTGGTAAATCCCGTATCATGGCTCCTTTCCATGTACATGCATATTGCCATTTTCCTTCAACTAAAAATATAGGTGGTTTATTTAGATTCAACAGATTGGGTTAAGTCTACTTAGAATTGACCAATGAAATCAAAAGCCTTTCTTTAATAGTGATTAAATCTGGATCCAGCTCAAGAGCTTTCCAAATCTGTAAAATTCTATTCCTTTATACACTGCAGGTAAAATGCATACATTATTGTTGAATAATGTATTATAACATACTGTATCTATGGCAACACCCTTGTGCAGAAGGGGTGTTGCAGTTCAGAATAAAAGATACCCAGAGGTAACTTCTCTGGCTAGCTGCTTAGTTTGTTGATTTGGCTCATGACGTTTACTAAAAATATTATCAGGCATGAGGGGTATCACTTCAACATTGATATAATGCTTTTACATTTACCTATTATTTGGCTCACATATAAAAGATAGGTCTATAAAAATCCTGCATTCTGGGTAAGGTTCAGAACACCTACTGTATATATAAAAAAAAATCAAAGTTATTTGAGTGTTTCATTTGGAAATTTCCCTGGATAATAAAAGGAGCAACCATTGGCATTTGGCCATGGCCCAAGTATTCTAATTCAACATTCTTCCCCTAAGCAAAAATGACAAATTTAAACAGACGATTTCCTTAGCTTTCCATTTAAAGGGAAGTAAATAAACGAAAACATCAAACAATGCCTTAGGGATGAATGACTAGCAGAGACCTCGGCTCTATACATGTGATAGAGGCTATGTGGCACCAAGCATATAGGAAACAAGTTTACAAATACACAATATACAAAAAGAAATAGGCTCGGATATAAAGAACTAGTGCTTTCCCCATCAGTATGCTTTATAGTAATTTCTTCCTATGAATAGCAAGTATCCATAATATGATATAAACTTTTCCACTGTTAAGATGAGTTCAGAAGTATCCTACTCAATTAACGTGAGTAACTGAATTTGAAGGTTACAGATGCATATCCAAGCCTTCTCAGTGAATAGGAATATTTGTATGGCTCTTCTGGCAAAAACAGCATTAGCATTTTTGCATAATGTACATTTTTAAAAGCTTTCACAAAGAAGCAATGTAACACTGCATACCTCGAGGCCATTATTCTGACAAAACTTCTATTTTCTTTTTAAAATCCTGATAACATTCATATGTTGCGCAAGCCAATTACTATTTTCACCAGTTAGAACCTAAATGAATGGAATACAACAGTTCTGGCCATCACACAAAGGGTGACCCAATGCTTTTACCGCTTGGGTTGGCCGGGTAGCAAACTCTTATTTCCAAGCAAAAAGGAATTGCTGAATTGCAAAATTACAAAAAATCTAGCAACAGGCTGTCTTTTAAAAAATATTCAACAATAACAGTATAAAAATGTTGGATTATAACTTGGTAATGAGTGTTTCAAAGCCTTGAATCAGATTGTGAAAAGTTGTCCTTTCACCAGGGTCCTGTACCCAACACTTTCTCATCAGTTGGTTAACCTAGAAAATAAAAGGCACAAAGGTTCTTACCATGACATTTGCTTCTGAGGCTATGAAGCACACAAGACACGTTTTTTTAAAATCCTATATTAGCTAAAAAGAAGCAGGAAATTTGTTTCTATAACTATCTTAAGGGAACCCACTTAAGAGACTCTAATTATGCTTTCTGTAATTTGTAAGGTTATTAGAATATGCTAAAATTATCATACAGAATTATTACATGCTTCATTCCACGCTTGATGAAAAAAAGGAAAAAAGAAAATGAGGCCACCTGAAGAAAAGCATGGAGAAGATGTATGTCTGGTATACCTTGGCAGGCAAATAGCCCATTTGTAGCAGGGAGGTAAAAAATTAAAACATAAAGTCTAGACACAGAATAAGTAAGCCTTTGTGAAAAATGCAAACTTCCTTACTAGAGGAGAACTAATTTTTGAGACTATATAAATGTAAAGAGTATGGTGACTAGGAAGCTGCCTAAAGTAGTACGATTCTGGGATGCTGTCTTTAGTAACTCAAACGGAGTCCTTTGTAGGGCTCACAGGACCACAGACAGCTTGCCAGGCTAAGTCTACGTACAGTTGCTGGCAAGAATGCTGAATCATTTTAAGATGAGAAGCTGTCTACTGGGAGGATGCCAAATTATTCAAAACTGTAGATAAAACGTTACCATTTATTCAGCATGTTGGGTTTTATGCTTTTAATAGGTCTTCTCGGGAGAAAGATAATTTCTTTGCAATCTTTTGTGGGGAATTTCTTTCATAGAATTAGGCAAAGGGCTTTTAGGTAGCCTTTAGATGCATTGGTTGATGCTTTCGGATTGCTTCTAGCTTTCAGGATGAGATTTAATTCCTCCTTGCTTATGAAGGTCTTTGCTGGTTAACACATGATTTTGTGAAATGGGATAAGTCATGGATTCTAAGATGGACTATAAAATTTGAGTGGTGCTATGTCAAGTTTCCTTTGAATTTCAAACACATAGTCTCATATTGTATCACAGTCCCCTTCCTATCTCTGTTCTATTACTAGCACCTGAAGGACTGCTTGAAGTTCTAGTTCAGAGATAACAGGAGGGACCCTGTATTCAAGGAGCCTCAGTGGCACAGTGGTTAGAGTGCAGTACTGCAAGCTACTCCTACTGCAATTTGGCAGATCGAATCCCACTAGGCTCAAGGTTGACTCAGCCTTCCATCCTTCTGAGGTGGGTAAAATGAAGATCCAGATTGTTGGGGGCTATATGCTGATTCTGTAAACCGCTTTGAGAAGGCTGTAAAGCACTATAAAGCAGTATATAAGTCTAAGTGCTATTGCTATTCTAGTCCAATCCCTTGCTCCTGCAGGAAACCCTACACCATTTCAGACAAATGGCTGTCCAATCTCTTCTTAAAAACCTCCAGTATTGGAACATGCACAACTTCTGGAGGCAAGATAGCACAACATAATTTTTGTTACCTTTTTTAAGGAAACAAGGTAGGAGAAATCACAGTGTATCAGTGGAACGAAGGGCAGGAAATAATATCCATGCTAAAATCATCCAGCCTAGGACAATCAGGCTGCTTTCATGTAAACACTTGTGGCCTAATTCTTTGAGGCTGTTCTTTTGAACCGAGCCCCATTTAAGTATGTATATTTGCTTTTAGATGTTGAATGTAGGGAAATGAGTTGTTGTTTTTTAAACAGAAACTTACACAAACCATGTATACTTTATGGAGCCTTATCTGTTGAAGTTGTGCCAAGGAGGAGGTTATCAAGATATACATAAATGGCACCCATAAAAGCCCAGATATGCTATTAGCAAGGCTTAAAGTTGTAACTAAAATTTCCAATAAAATGACTACAAAAAATGTTTGGGGAAAAATGATCAAGGCTGGAATGCTCAACTATATTATAAAGAGAGGATTGTTTTCCCTCTGAATGGCTTCTGTATAAAGTAATGAGATCCTACTTATTTGCGATCAATGGATTTAAATATGGCATTCCATCCCTGTCCCCAAGCCCTAGAGGCAAATCACAAAGTTCTGCAGAAATTTTTGGGAAAAGGAAGTAGATCTTTTGGATAATTAAAGT
This sequence comes from Notechis scutatus, assembly GCF_049901735.1. Classification (NCBI taxonomy): domain Eukaryota; kingdom Metazoa; phylum Chordata; class Lepidosauria; order Squamata; family Elapidae; genus Notechis; species Notechis scutatus. Next base: position 69,887,833 of record NC_142011.1, read on the forward strand.
GAAAAGGGGGACATTTACACTGAGTGGAATCAATACTTCGATTACAACGAGAGGAGTTGATTAACTAATTAACCCTGTAACTAATACAATTTTGGGCAAGTCAGGGATTTTCCCGTGACTCAGAGCAGGAACTTTCAGACAGCATATAACGAGGGAGTGTACAGATGCTCATTCGCCTAAGATTTGTGTAAATCTGTTATGGTTTAGTGCAGGGGTCTCCAAACTCGGCAACTTGTGAACTTGTTCTCAAGCCTTAAAGTTGCCAAGTTTGGAGACCTCTGGTTTAGTGTTTAAAAGTGTTGTCATTTTGATGACAGTTAAAAATGCTTTTATAAAAGGAACAAAGGCAAAAAAAACCATGTTTACCTCTTCTGGACAGTTTTTAGGACAAGGCAAGCGCTTCCCCTCTGCTAATATGCGTACCAGCCGCGTGACTGTCATCTGGCCTTGCGTTGGGCCAATCATATTCAGGAATTCCTGTGGGTTGGAAAATATATATACTAAGCAGCATTCCTCCCGATGAACAGTCTAATAAGATGGGCATGAATAGTAGCACAGCTTTTGTGTTGATAACTTCACGCGTGCCCTTGATAATAGAACCACAAATATTAATTGGCTTAAAAGGTCCAGAAATGCAGAAGAATGTTTGGACAGTTCAACCTATTCAGTTCAAACATTTCAGAATATATCTGGTAGCAGTGGTGGGATTCAAATTGTTTTACTACCGGTTCGGTGGGCGTGGCTTGGTGGGAGTGCTTTGGCGCGTAGCTTTCCCCACACCTACTGAGGCCTGCAGCGCCAATCAGCTGAGAGGATAAAGAAGAGAAATGCAGGGGCAGGTGGGAGGGCCCAACCTGCACTTTTCTTTCTCTTCTTTCTCCTCAGCTGACTGGAATTTTTTTCCTCCTCTCAGCTGATTGTCGGTTCTTTTTACTACCAGGTCAGTTGAACACACCATGACTGTTTAGTACGTAAAGTAAGATCCCCAGAAAAATGCTCTGAATATTTATGCCCACCCCACCCCCTTTTAAAAAACAAATTATGGGCAATGTAGCATTTCAAAAACTACCTCCTGCAAGGGAGAATCCCCTGTGAGATCCTGAGCATCACACTAGGGAAACAAAAAAAAATATTTTATTGCTACTTACCGCCATTGGACTGCACTCAGAATCACAGTAAGTTAAAAGCTCATACAGGGTCACTCCAAAAGACCAGACATCTGAAGCAATATAGAATTTGCTCTGTAATAGGCATTCAGGGGCATACCTGCAAACGGAAGAGATTTGTTAGTTATTATTATTTAACTGCTATTATTTAACACTGTTGCCCGATGTTTACCCAATTAATAATGGGAAATGTTTGATTTCTGGGCTGTAGAGATAAAGTCATCACAATGTTAATTTTTTAATAATGTTTGTTAATGTTTAATCATAATTGTTAAGTCAATCCTAGAACAAAGGGTTGAAGAACAAGCAGAAGGGTTATGCCTCAGTTGAAGAGAAAACAAAAAAGGAAACAAACTGAAATGTAAGCAATAGATTACTGAAAATAAGCAACTGTTAGAGCAGAAAAGGAAAAAAAAGGTTTTAGGAGATGAGACTAAGGGCCAATTCAAAAGTTTCTTTAACAATTCCTATTAGGCCTAAGTAGGTAGGCAATTTGATGCTCCCCCAACAGTTCTGGCACAACAATAACTTTCAAAGTTGGTTTTGTAGCCCAAAGCATTTGGGGGGAGGGGCTAGGTGCTTGCCTCCATTTAAACAGTAATGGAAGCAAATACTATGCCTTTATTTGTTCATGTAACAGTAACCTTGAAACTGTAATAATATAGATAATATAATACTTTCATTTTAGGCCAAACCCATATAATTAACTCAAGTGATTTTTACCAATCATGTCTTCCAGTTATAGGTTGTCCTCAAATTACAATAGTTCATTTAGTGACCGTTCAAAGTTACAACATCAATGAAAAAAAGGTGACTTCTGACCATCTTTCACGCTCACAACCGTTATAGCAACCCGCTGGTCACACGATTTACATTCGAACGCTTGACAACTGAGTCACATTTATGAGTTACAGTGTCCAGGAATCATGCAATCTTGTGACTTTCTGACAAGCAAAGTCAATGGGGAAATCAGATTCATTTAACAACCATGTTATTAATTTAACAGCTGCAGTGATTCACTTAACAAAGTCGTAAAATGGGGCAAAACCCACTTCACAAATTTCTCACTTAACAACATAAATTTTGGACTCAATTATGGTCATAAGTTGAGGACTACCTATATAAGGAGGGATATTTTCCTTGCTTATTCTACTCCAGTGTTCCCCAATCTTTCCGGCTCTGCCAACCAGCAGCAGCAGGAAGAGATGGTTTCACACATATGTGCGCCACTTGTACAAATGCAGCTTGCATGGCCCAGTTCCCAATGGGCCGCGGCCCAGGAGTTGGGGACCCCTGCTCTACTCCATTCTAGGACCTTTTCAATGGCTGACTACAGAATAGCACAAAGGTATCACTGAACCAGGAAGCCTAGGATTAGACAACAGAATAGTCCACAGTGACACAGAAGGGGTTCATTCACTTGAGCCAACTCCTTTCTTGAAGGAAAAATAATTGCTTAGGTTCCTACTGGTCGTCTCTTACCAGAACACAGGGCTGTCTCGATCATCATTCACTTTGTAATATTCCTTATCAGTTTCAATGGCTTTAGTCAGGCCAAAGTCTCCAATCTTTACTCTCTGCTCATTTTCAACTAGAACATTTCTTGCTGCTAAGTCTCGATGAACGTACTGTCGAGATCCAAGATAATCCATTCCCTGAATGAAGAAACAAACAATATGAAGTCAATTTTATTCTCTTCTGGCCGCAGACCAATCCCTTCGAGCAGTGGATCTCTACCTTTTCTTCATCATTGATCCCCTTTAAATACTTTTCGTGGCCACAGATCATGGCCATGGACCCACAAGACTTAAGACTGAAATCATAACATTTCTTCAAGTCTTCATGGACCCCCTGTGACAAAAATCACAGCTCCCCCGCAGGGGTCTGCAGATTACAGGTTGAGAACCACTGACTTGAGACATTATCTTCTTTAAAGGGTTTTCTTTAAAGGGCTATGTCAAATACCTTTATTTTCATTAGATGGACTGTTTAAAGAAACAACGTTTTATAGAAGTGAAAAAATATATTAATTAAAGAGAGCCTTGTTACATATGCAAATGTTCTTTTAATGCAAGGGTGCATAACATGGAACTCCTCCCCTACCAAAGAATGCCAAGTTTCTGCATAAAAGGAAGTTCATGTGTTTTGTATAATAAAAGTACCACGCAGTTGAAAAACTGGGAACAGAAAAAAAGTAAAGGTCCAAAAATCAGTATTCCATATTTAGTGTATTTTACATGAAGTATCTCGGGAGGTATGAGAAGTAAAAACTTTTCTGTGATAGACCCACCAATTCCCCTCTCAGTGACACAAATATTTCTCTCTATAACTTTGAAACCTCTTACTCTTGTGGGCTTTTAACAGTTGCTGTTTTTTCTCTAACCCAATCTTTTATTCATCTTAATGCTGCCTCCATATATAGTTTAACGTAGTGTTGTCTTCGTGGTTCTTTAACTTGATTTATTTTTTTAAAGATTGTACTTTAAATGGCCTCATGGGGACTTTACCCTAAAAGAGGAAATATGCTAAATAAATATTCTAGGAGAAACTAAAGTGTTATTTACGAGTAATTATTTCAAACACTTACTGAATATGCTAATTGGAAAGTAAAGTGTCTCACTGTCTTCTATTAAATACCTACCTTGCAAATTTGCACAGCATATTTCAGTTGTTGTTTCAGGGAGATCTTACTTTTGTTTCGAGGGAGATACTCTTTCAGGCTCCCAGAAGGAAGAAATTCCATGATAAGCTTAATTCCGTTACCACCTTGTATTTAAAACACACAAATTATTTCAACCGACTGTAGGAATACCACGGCCTATTTTAAATGCTTTTCTTGATCTTCTGTCACTTAGCTAATCAATCTACAGGTGGCCCTTGATTTATGACCAGTCGCTTAGCAACTGTTTGAAGTTAAAACCTACCTGAAAAAAGGGATTTACGACCAGGATCCTAAATTCCAACTGTTCCCTCCCCAGTCACATGACCATCCCTTCAACACTTGACAACATAGTCTCATTTACAACTGTTTGCAGAACCCTGCAGTCACGTGACCATATTTTATTTTATTTTATTTTATTTTACAAAACCACACCATATTGAATTATGCATTTGCACTTATAATCACCAGAAAAATAATAGTAAAATTAGGTTGATCACATGACTAATCCATTTTGTGAGTTACAACTTATGACTGTAATGGGCAGGCTCCATTATGGGTGTAACTCAAGGACTACCTGCATTAGATACCTTAGCTGTCAAAGCAACTCTATGTGGTGCGCATGCTAATAATTAATTAAAACAGGACAAGAGTATCCATTAGAATTACATCTAAAAATATGTTTAACACATTATTTTAGCTAGAAAGAAGAAAATGTTTGCCTTTTTATCAGATTTTCCAACAATTACTCTAAGCAACTGAAGGGATGATGCCCATGAAAATATATTACAAATAAGTCTTGAATCAAATCTTGCGTATTTATTGTATGTTTTCAACCACAAAGCTCTCTTTTACATATTATGGGCAATGCAACTTACTTTTCTGTGAAATTCAGGAAGAAGCCCTGAGTCAACAAGTATTTGTTAATAATTTCCTGAATAATTTGGTGTATTTCAGGTACAATTAATATTTCTGAGCACTCCTAAAACAGAATTCTGGAGCATAAAGGTTGGTTGGTACTGGTATTCAGTATAATTGCAGTGGCAGCTTAAGTTACAGATTTAATTACAATCATAATTTAACAGAACATGGTTTTATAATGATGCAGGTACCATTTATTGGGGAAAAATTTTTTTTTTAACTGAGCCACTGCTTAATTGAGGTGGAAGGAGGATTTCTGTCATCAACAGTTAGGTCATCCTCTAATTTGGAAAAGGAACATTTTATAAAAGTAGAAGCAAATAAATAATTTATAGACATTACCATCTTCGGTGCAGATTCCTTTGTATTTCACAATGTTTTCATGATAAAGGTTCCTTAGAATTTCAATTTCCTTCTTAAGATCAGCGATATGATTCCCGCCGCAATCAGGTTTCAGTGACTTTACAGCTACTTGTTCTCCTGTGTTATCACCTTCAGGGTCATACCTGCAGAGTTCAACTTTGCCAAAATGGCCCTGGTTTCAAAAGAGAAAATAAACATTGATTCAGAATATATTTTATGCCCTTCTGTTCAAGACAGTTACAAGTTATTGTGACAATAGTCCATAAATATCCTTTGTTATTTAAAATGGTCATGTAAAAATTACCCCCCCCCCCCACACACACACATACGCCTTTAAGCCATGGGGATGTTGTTACCTGCCCACTCCTTTCTCTTTTTCCATCAAATAAATCCTCCTGGACATTTCATACCATGGTTTATCTTTACAAAACTGCTTTGCAACATAACCGTTTCCTTACTTACCAATAAGAGATGGTAAAATGTTCAGAGAGTTTTGAGCCCTCCACACCCATCTCTAATAATATTCTTCTTTGCTCTCACAAGCCTTCACAAGAACTATCTATATTATTTATAATCACATTTGTCACAGAGAATGTTAATTTCCAAACAAGATTGATTCTATTAGAAAATACTTTTTGGAAGTAGTAGGAGATAACTATAGCATACTAATGTTAGTAAAAGAAAAATGCAGTTATATTTTTTCAAACACCTGTTACAAGCTCAAAGGAAGAGAATATCCTCGCTGTTTCATATTACTTCTTACATATCATTAGTTTGAATAATCAATACTGTATAATAATAATAATAATAATAATAATAATAATAATAATAATAATAATAATACCTCTCCTAAATCACGGATCCTCTTCAAGAAACGCTTTTCAAATATTGTAGGATCAATCTCTGCATTTGGCTTCTTCTCAGAGACAATATCAGGATCTGACACAGACAGAAATGTGTCTACATAAATAATTACTCAGATTTTAGATTACAAGTATTTGCTATCGTTACCATATCCCATATCTGGCTGTAAAGATGTACTACATTTAGTTTACTGATTCCTCTTAATACTCCCAGCCAACCACAGCTGCTATTTTTTCTCATGTGATGGGAAACTGTTTTGAGAAAGAAGGCAGGCAGCTTCAAGTGGCAAAGGAAAACTAGAAGCAATGGGCTAGTGATTAGAAGCCACCAACTCCAATCTGGCTGGCAAATTAAACTTTGTGTTCTATTTCCAGAATTTAACAGTCCAATTTGTTGCAGCAAGTCAGCAGAATCGCAACAAAGTTAATAGATAAGACCTATTAAGTGTAATTGTAGTAGATAAATTTCAATGTTTCAAGCACTGGCAAAGACAAAGGGAGTTATTGTATTCAGGCCAAGCATATTGGATGTGTTTATTTTTCATTTCTGCAAGTTGCTTCCAGAACTGTTAAAAAGGTAGGATTTTACTCCATGGGAGATAAAATCCAAGTCATGATATTACTAACCCTTAATATGGGACTATTATACTTATACTTGCTGACCTGCAGTACTTTCTCTGGTTCTAAAGAACTCTACAATAAGTTTCTTTGAATTCTGAGGTGACAATTTGCACATTTAGCTTTGTTACAGAATACTACTAAGCCCAGGAGGTATTATTTGCCCATCATTAACGGGAGGAGAAGGAAGAGTCCTTACTTTGCTCTTCTAGCTTATTGATATCCCGCATAATTGCTCTAAAGAACGGCCTCTGACTTGGATCATAGTGCATGCACTGCTTCATCAGGTCAGCCAGCTCCTTGCATGATGGGGCTGGAAGAATGAAGTGACCTTCATAAAATCTCTCCTTCTGCAAAAATGAAATGAAAACAGTGGCATTAATCACAAAACTAGGAAATAAACCTCTCAGTAAAAATTCAACAAAAGATATCTACAAGTAACGTTTTCTGAAGCTTAATACCTATCATAGAATTGAATTTTTTTTTTATTGTAATTCAGGTTACCCACAAATGACTGAGTAAAGTTCCCTTCTAAAGTTGCCAGTGAGTATGCGTTTTCCAATGTTAGTGAATACTAACACAGATATTGGACGTATTAACAAATGCTGTGAGACTGAAAAATCTATTTCACTCTAGAAAAAGTTCACTTTTCCACTTGTGTTGCCAAGTTTCGGTGGGAGAACTAAAAGATGTTTCCACACGCTGAAGACAAACAAGAAAAGAGTTTCTTCCTTTGGTAGCAAGTCACCAAGAAAAGAATGCCCGCTTGATTTTCCCAGAATCTCACCTCTGCTAAGGTTTTGTCTTTAAGTGGTACTTCTCCATTGTAGCAAATTTCCCATAAAGTGGTCCCAAAACTCCATTTATCTGCTGCCACATTTAGATTTTTGGAATTTTCCACACATTCTGGAGCCAGCCAAGGAATGCGCTCCACACATTCTTAAAGGAAAGAGTGAGAGAAATTTTGGAATGAATTGTTATATAGTGATACTCTATATGGCATACTTAACTAAACTTGATGTATCTGAACATGGAAGGCCCTTACTCTGGCATGATGCCAGGCCCTCCTCTTAGCTGTCCTTGAATGCTGATATAGGAGAGGCCAAAATCCCTGTGACTCTGGGCACACAGAAACAACAGAGCATGTGCTTCTCCAATGCCTGTATTACAGAGATATTCGTACTAGCCATGTCTTACCAGTACTGCATAAATATCCAAAGGGCCTAGGAGAATTCTATTCCTCTTGCTACTGTCAGATACCAACCTTACTGTAATACACAATTGTAAAATCTATTAAAAGTTCACTGAATTCCACTTGTCCTGCCAATTTAGTTGCAGGTTGCTAGAAAACTCTGCCCACTTTCCCCATTGGAACATGATTCAACAACTAGTGTCAGTGAGGAATAATAAAAGTTGGTCAGAGTAAAGGCTGAACCAGTTAGCATAGACATGTAGAAGTATTCGTGTTTCAATACAATTAGAGGGTATTTTTCTTTCGTATCTACATATGTACAAGTAGTTTTACCTTGTCTAGATAGCACTGTAACTGGAATTCCTGGGTCACTTAACTTTATGAAAGGTCCATATTCATTTCCGATTCCTTCTCTTGCTAACAGTATATTTTTTGTGCACACGTTTCCATGTACTAAGTTTTTGTCCTCCTGCATTTCAGAGAGATTAATCAATATTTCAACCACATGTTAAATACTATCAGACAGCATGAAAAGGTGCTGGAACAGGTTCACAGAACACAAAGCCTTGGATCCTAAGAGGAGTTATCTAATCAAAATTCATGGAAGGAATGTTTCCTATTTTCTTCTCTCCATTCCTAATGATTTCAATGTTAAAGCCTCTATTGAAAAGACTTTGGGAGAATCAAAAGTGCCAGTAAGGAATAGGCAAAAGATATACAAACCAATCTTTCACACAACTTTCTTATTTATTTTAGGATCCAAGCAAACAATCTCTTTTTCAACATGGTACAAAACAAGAATCACCATACTGCATCACAAATGCAAAAAATGGTTTTACAAAAGATGCTAAAGATTTACATTCTATTTTTGAACTCAAGCATATCAAGAGTCATTCTTTCTACAGTCAAAATTCCCCCATTCATGCAATGCCTCCAACATTTGCAGATGTATTAAAAATTCCATCTTGACATTTCTAGACAAGAACTGAGCATGCTCAGTGAACCTAGAATGTTGTTTAAATATGGCAGGGCAAGAACAAAAAAGGAAGGGGAATATCTAAAAATCTGGGGGTGGGGGAAGGCAAAATTTGATCACGTTGTCCTCATATCTACATTAAACAATGCAGATAATTTACTTACAGAGCTGAAGGAATTTGGCCAAGATCACAATAATTTAAACCAAATTTAAAGCAAACCTCATAAACACACAATTTACTACTTCATGACATACTAAATGCTAAAACCTGAAAAGGCTTGCTTAGCAGCTGTGAATCGGTAATGTGTGATACAAAACCAGGAGTCAGAACAGGTATTGGTAGATGATATCTAGGACTTACCAGGTAGCTCAAAGCACTTGCCAACTGTTTAGCTACTTTGAATTTCCAAGGTGTTGTAAGAGCATCACTCCTACGGTGCATAAAAAGATCCAGAGGCCCAAACTCAACTAATTCTTCCACCATAATGTCTAAAGCCACAGGAAAAAAAATATAGATCGGACTAAAAATGGATAAAAAAATACAGTTCATGTCATTCAGTCTTCAGTGCATTTTGTTTAGGGGAGAGAAATCATATGAAAAGGAAAGATGAGTGGGAAATTTTAAGGCAGAATTAGGACTGTGGTCAATAGGCTAACTTTATCCCAAGGCTAAGTGGGGATTCCGATACCATGTGTGTCTTTTTGGAGATCCCCTTGCCTCCACACACCCCCGTGGGCTCCAAATAAAACAGACTGCTCCTAGAACTAATCATTGGGAAGGGGCAAAATGAAATTGAAGACCTCTTGCAGTCATAAACTATCCCTGTTCCATATAGCTGATTAAGTCACTGTTTCTGCTTGAAAAGTTGTATTCAGAGAGTTGACTTACTTTCTACATCACGCACACAAACTCCATGAAGCAGGACAATGTGCCTATGAGATATTTGTCTCATCATACTGGCTGTCTCAAAAAACGCCTGTAAAAAAACATACACATTTCATGGGTGACATCAACAAAAATGATCCAAACAGAGTTATCATCTCCCCAGTACCTTTATCTACTAACAATTTGGGAAGGCTCCTACTTAACCATTGTAACAAGAGATAGCCCTGTCTACAATACCAAAAGGAGGGATTCCTAGTATAAATGCATCTAATGGAAGAGGTTCTGTACTGATATATATTCTGAAGCAGTGAAACGTTCGTTTGCACAAATTATGGATAGCTGTGCAATCCCACCAAAAACATCCCACAAAAAAAGTCACAGCAACAGGTGCTCCCCAACTGACCCTCTCCCCCGCCTTCTGAGTCACCTTTTCCTCTTCAGATCTGCACAACTCAACTGAATATATGGTTACAAACATCAAGGACAAAATGCCTGAAACAGTTTTCAGTATTTATATTTATAGCTTTTTTGTTTCAACCCCAACATTAAAAATATCATACAAAAGAGAACCATCAGTAATAGACTTTTACATAGTAACCTTAGGGAAACCTACCAGAGAAATGTCTCTGTGGCTTGGATCCAAGACTTTCAGCAGAACTTTTATCTGTGTTTCCCCCTGATAACTTTCATCATCCTTATAGCTAAGAATCCCAGAGTAAATCTGTGTTCTTGTTCCTCTGCCAAGATGTTCACCCTAAAATACAAGATAAACCCAAACATTGTATCAAATATGCATGTTTGATTTTTGACTGCAACTCCTGCAAGTGGGGGGAAATGTAAACATTTTCATTGTAAGAGGCAGTAAATATACAGTATTCTTTGATAAACAGAATAACAAAAGTCAGATGACTTTAATTTTAATTGAACTGACTGTGCTAGAAAAATTAGGTATTATATTGAACAAACAGCTACCTCCATATAATATTTATGGGACTTTAAAACTAATAGTCACTGTCTTTTTCTGTTGCCAATTACTTTGGTCAAAAATATTTATGCTAACCCGTTATGCCAACTCTGGGAAATTTCTAAAGCATGAACAAGCCAAAAAGACAATGACAGATTGGCATTACCAAGACATAAGCAGTTAATAGTAACAAAAACTGAAAGCTACAGAATTCCTTCTGATAGTGCTAAAAAGGATATTGGGAAGACAGAACTTATATAATATTAAACTATGGTTCAACATCTCTCCAGATCATCCCTATATATCTGTATTTAGCAAGAATGTGAATCTCATACTGTATACTTTTTGATATGAATTCAATATTTCCCTTTTTGTTTTGCTACAAATCATTCCCTATTTCAAGTAATTCTTTGTAAATGGTCTCAAAACAGATCAGAAAAATTAACCGGTAAGTGTAGTGCATAAAATAACTTGCAAGACTTGAGGGAATATTCGTATCACTTAAAAAACACAAAGAAGCAGAACCACTCAAACTTTCATAACTAATTAGTATGAGTAATATATTCTCATACTCATATAGTATGAGTAAATATATTATGCAATGAGTTTTGCCAGATTTTCTTAGACATCACTGCAAGTCTTCATGAAAGAATGTATGTATAAATTTTAAAAGATTTTGCAATCACTTACTTGCTTTATTTCTTCTTTAAGTATTCGATGAAAACTCAGTTGACCTAAAGGACAAACTGGCTGCCACTCTTGGGACTTTTTTGTAGCTACTAGCAAATTGGAAATTTCTAGAAAGAAAAAGAAAACCTCTCAAATATATTTGAACAGATTGCCATCCAAATTTATTGCAATACAAAATAATCCTTAATAATGATTAATAATCCTCCAAATGATTGCCAGCTTTGGATATTTTCCAAGTAAAGAAATACCAATATAACTTAGGATCAAACCTATTCCACAGAAGGTAGATGTTTGAATTTGATTTTTATTATGAAAATCAACTTTCAGGTACAAATTTTACTAAATAATTCAGTATAAGTCATTGTCTTCTTCAGCACAACTTCATATCTCAAGGCAGTTATCAGATTAGTGCATAAAATGACATTGTCAAAACAAATCTACATTAATTTAAATTTACAGCTGCTATCCAGAACAGTTCTACCATAGAATAGTTGGTTTTTACTGAAATATTTCACACACAAGATTAACTTCATTCAACTGCACTTATATAAGCCTTTATTGTTCTGCTGAATGTACAATCCATCCTTCTCTAAACAATAGTAGAATGGCTATTTAACCTCACTGAACACAATGTTTGGCTGAACTATTGTGTCTTTCCTAAGAATATCTCCTAGGAATATCTCCTAAAACTTGTGATGTCTAAAAGAATCTGAACTGTTGTGGGATCATTATTCTGTCTGTTAATATCAAATTAACATGCTAATTAATATTAAGGCCAGGAGTTTAGGCATTTGTTGCACCTTTTGGGATTATTAGCTTCAGCTGCAAAACAAACATTTAATTTAATTAATTTTATGCCACGCATCTCACCTACAGAATGATTACATATTTATAACATGTAATTCCTCTTTTCTATATTAAGTACATTCTAAGTATCTAATCCCGACCTTTAGTTCTGAACAAATCTCAATTATTTAAAGAGAACTGATTTGCTTGGGATTGAATAATCTCATTCTAAGAATATAAAGGCATGTATTATTTATAATATCTATATATTTGCAAAAAAAAAAATAGGATCCTGATGAAACAATCTATTTTGGTGGGGAAAAAGGGGGTTAATATGAATACATAAAGCTAACTTAAAAACATTACCTCTTGGTTTTGGCTGAACGCATCTCTTGAGAGTAAAGACTATCTCATCTGTTCTCAGGATCTGTCCTTTTAAGTGGTCCATCAACTCTTTAAGTGATGGAAAAAATTTATCAGATCCATGCAAGAGACATCCATCCTTCTTCATTTCTATCTGGAAGTTCTTATACTGTTTGGGAAGATTCATTGAGTGCTTTGGAGAATGAAGGAAAAGTAAAGTAAAAGAAATCACTAAGTGAATTCAGGTAAAACACAGATTTATGTTTGTGTCTGAATAGAATAGAATTCCTTGTTGGTGAAGTGTGATTGGACACACAATGAACTTGTCTTTGGTGCATATGCTCTCAGTGTACATAAAAGATAAATTCGTCAAGAATCATAAGGTACAACACTTAATGATAGTCATAGGGTACAAATAAGCAATCAAATCATACTAGGAAACAATCAATATAAATCGTAAGGATACAAGCAACAAAGTTACAGTCATACAGTCATAAGTGGGAGGAGATGGATGATAGGAAAGATGGGAAAGATGATAAGATTAATAGTAATAATGCAGACTTGGTAAATAGTTAGTGTTATTTGTTTAGCAGAGTGATGGCATTCGGGGGGAAAACTGTTCTTGTGTCTAGTTGTAAGAGAATGTAGTGAATGAAATAAAATCCCACTTGAGACTGATCATTTGCAATATCATCTGGTGAAACTTTTAAATACAAGCTTAAGACCACATTGGAAACCTTGATGAAACTCAAAAAATGTATTAAGGCAGCTTAGACGTAGACAAGACAGAAATAGTTAATGTGCTCCCAACAGATAATATGCAAATGCCTATGCTTGCCCCACATCACATTTTGCCCTTTGAATCCAGGTAATTACACAAATATGGTTTTTATAATCAAATATCAACTCCATCAATAGTTTTCAATATAAAACATAAATTAAGATTCCAGATTACTATGGATGCCAGGGTGTATATGATTCATTAGTGGAAACTTCAGTTAGTTCAAAACAGAGCAACTAAACTGCTCATTGGAACTGGCCAATACATACATATTATACCAGTTCTTTGCTATGACAGTGGTTGCTAGTCCATTTCTAGAATGATTCAACATGCTGGTTTTGACTTTTCAGACTTAAAATGGCTTAAGTAACTAGATACTTTCTCCCTTGTGTACCTATTCAGATCTTGAAATCATATAATGAGGTGTGTGGTATTTTTATTCTTCTTTTTTTTTTAAATTATTACATATCACTTTTTTTTCTAAAACAGTTTTATTGCAATCTGCCCAGACAGCTGTATTCAAATAAATAGTTACCACACCTCCAATTAATATATTAGCAATATATGCTTTCACTCTAGTAAGAACAAATTAAAACCATAATAAGACTAGGATTGGCAATCCCTGTCAATAGTTATACCCTAATGGAAAAATAAGTAACAGAGCTTAACTTCTTTTTAAAATTGTCAGTTATCACCAAAGAAACTGACAGGAAGCTCAGCTATTCCATGCTTGCTAAGAAAGAAATTTCACAGTCATTTTTTTGAATCATTAATGGCAAGAGTATCACTTCTCAAGCCAATTCTTCAAATGTTATATTACCTAGATCAAAGGGATTTAAAAAGAAAATTACTGGACCCCCTCATACCTCTGAATATTCTGTACATATCACAGTCAAGAGAATGTTGCTGAAGTCTGTACAGCTCCATCTCAATACGTACGTCCCTTCTTCATTGCCTTCCTGTTTCAGCTTATTGATAGCATATTCTGTGCTGAAAGTCGTTTGAGAAAAGTGATTAATAAAAAATAATAATAATAAAATATGTAAACTTTTCTTTGTTGTTAGAAATATAATGGCAGGGGCCATAAAATATTTGAAATGTTGAAAGTTTGTTACAAGTTATAAAATGGCTTTTCCCTAGCCAAATGAACAGAGTAGTTCAGTTTTCATAAACCCCAAAATTGAGAGGCTCAAATGAGGGAAGCTAAAATGAAAATAATTAAAAAAAATAAAAAAGCAAGTGTTTTATAAACTATAATGACTGGCTACAAAAAATATTGTTTTAAGATCAGTTTCTGAAGGGAGATAGCTGTTTCAGGAAAAGACAGTGTATGCCCCTTCATTTCCAACTGAACTAAATTTTGCTTACTAACCCCCCCCCCCCCACAATACCTGCTTCTGAACTTTATAATACTAAAAACAGTCATGGGGGGGGGATGTCAAATTGTAGACAGCTCCACTTAAAGTGGAACCAATGATTATGATTGGAATGAAGAGCCAAAATGCAAACCAGATCTTTGTAATTCCTCTCCGGATAAGGAAAAGACTTGAAATCACCCAAAAATGTTTCAGACAATTGCTCCTTACAAGGAGATTGCAAGATAGTGGTCTCCAGCTCTGGGAGTTTGAGGAATTAACCATCAGTGCTCCAACTGCAGTCAGTGCCTTTCAAAAAGTTCACGCATTTCCTTTTCTACTTGCTTTTGGAAATTGCTCATCAATTGCTTTTTAGCTATTAAGAACCTTTGGATCAACAGGTTTTTACAGCATAAGGTGAGTTTCTTTCAATTTTTAGCAAAATAACTTTTAAATACAAGTTTAAGAACTTAAAAATATTTTTGAATAAACAGTAAAAGGACTACTAAAATTTGATTTTGGAAAGTTGAAAATGGATTTAGGATCCATATGGATTTGAATTAAGATTTTGGGATTAATTTAGAATCCTTCTGGTGAGAAAATGCTTTTTTTAATCAATTCTCTTTTAAAACATGATAGGATGAGATCTTTAAGGTTGGACACTAGAGGGAATGAGAAGGAATTAAAGATTGCAATTAAAGGGAAAAATAACTAAATTTGACTAATACAGAATGGAGCAAAATACTTTAACAATATCTAAACAGAGTGTTTAGAAAATATTTAGAAAGACAAGCATGTTTTACCAGACAAGAGAGACTGAGCTGAAAGTGGATTTTAAAATGATATGCAACAAGAATGATATAGAAAATGATGCAACACTGGATATACAAGAACTTGATGCCTTAGTAATTAAGTGGTATACAAATAACAAGCCAAAAGAGTAAGCAGGATAACGCTCCATAATATACGCACAACAGAGACTTGGTAATGCTGTGAATCATTTTGTGAGAACAGCTAAAGAATGAATGAAAAGAAATCTAGTTCGAGGACATATTTTGAAGAGACTAAAGTTAAGGATTGTTGAAAGTAAAAGGAAGGAATATAAAGTTGATTTATCTAATCAAGATTATTATATATACATAGATATATATTGTTTATTAACTAACCAAATTGGGCCATGGCACCCATTTTTAATATTATGTTCTATCAGAGGTGGTGCGATATCTGTGCAAAGAAAGTGATGGGCATCCGCAGTCAACCTGAAGTATCCATCCACCAAAGCAGAAAACGACAAAGCTTCTTCACACGAAGACAGTTTAAACTCCTAGGGTAAAAAAAAAAAAAGTCTGAAGAATTCTTCCATTTCAGGTAAGACAAAATAATCAACTACTACAACTCCACCTACAGGGATCGTCAAAAACATTGGGCTGTTAAAACAAAAAGGAAGACATGCTCTATCCAAGTATACAAATTAACCTAGAATGGCAGTTAAATCTACACCATGGCTGACAATGAGGTACAGGTAGTCCTCAAGTTATGACCACAATTGACCAAACATTTATGTTGCTAAGTGAAACATTTGTTAAGTGGGTTTGCCCCATTTTACAACCTTTCTTGCCACAGTTGTTACGTGAATCATTGCATTTGCGAAGTTAGTAACATGGTTGTTAAGTGAATCTGGATTCCTCATTGACTCTGCTTGTCAGAAGGTCACAAAAGCTGACCACCTGACCCCAGGACACTGCAGATGTCATAAATATGAACCAGTTGCCAAGCATCTGAATTCTGATCATATGGCCATGACTTTTACACGTATGCAATGGTCATAAGTGTGAAAGTCATAAGTCACTTTTTCCAGTGCCATTGTAACTTTGAACAGTCACTAAATGAACTGTGTTGTAAGTCAAGGACTACCTGTTCTCTAAAACAGTGTTTCTCAACTTAAGGCACTTTAAGATGACTTGCCATGATGTTGGGGAATCCTGGAAGTTGAAGTCCACTCATCTTGTTGCTAATAGCAATAGCAATAGCATTTAGACTTATATACCAGTTTATAGTGCTTTACAGCTCTCTCTGTTAGGAATATAAATCACCTAACAGGTATTTGGGTTAGAAATATATAAACCAGGATAAACATTTTAGTACTATATCTTTAAGGGAATGCAAGAGCATGCAATTGGGTGTGGTTTCTCAAACAGCCATAAGATGGAGCCAGAAACCTGGTTTGTCTGAGTCTGAGTCTCAGAAGAGAGTGTGAGTGTATCTCTGTTTCCTTCTGTTGGAAAG
The DNA here is from genome assembly GCF_049901735.1 of Notechis scutatus. Lineage (NCBI taxonomy): Eukaryota > Metazoa > Chordata > Lepidosauria > Squamata > Elapidae > Notechis > Notechis scutatus. The sequence continues at coordinate 69,904,702 of NC_142011.1, forward strand.
TATTGCTCCATTTCTTCTAATTGACTGATATTACTGGATTTAATGTAAGTCTATTAATGAACTGTTTTTGACACTGGACTTTTGGATTATCCCTGGATTGAAAAACTGACTGATTTACCTGTGAATGACTTTTGGACTGCTTATCTTGAACTTTGCTTAAACTGTCTGGAAGTAAAAACCTACATTTACTGTACAGTGTATCTGTGTGCTGTATGTGTATTATTCAAACACTATTCTCAAATATGTCTCCCTGTATGCGCTCATTCTCCTAACGGGGAATTACTTCAACACTCTCTAAGTGGTTTACAGAGTAAGCATATTGCCCCCAACAATCTGGGTCCTCATTTTACCCACCTCAGAAGGATGGAAGGCTGAGTCCAGTTGTGGTATTCAGCAAGTTCTAATCTAACCAGTTCTGGAGAACCGGTTAACAGAAATTTTGAGTAGTTTGGAGAACCGGCAAATACCACCTCTGACTGGAGATTTTACAGTATCCTTCTCCTGCCATGCCCACCAAGCCATGCCCACAGAACCGGTAGTAAAAAAATTTGAATCCCACCACTGGCTGAGTCAACCTTGAGCCTGGTGAGATTTGAACTGCCAAATTGCAGAAGTAGCCTGCAGTGCTGCACTCTAATCACTGGGTGACCGTAGCTAAGGTTGAGAAGCACTGTTCTAGGGGCAGGGATTTAACTTCAGTTTACTGAAATGTATATTTTTAAACTAAAAACTAAATACAATATAAGCTAGAAAACAGGAAAGACATCTTATCTATATTATGCTGAAATGATAGGTGTGCCCTCTCTTCTAAACTTTACCTAAGTATATTTGTCTTTTCTTAAGCATACCAATGTCAAATGCAGTTTTTTTGTTTTTTTTAAATTACTGCTCATGAAAATTTCAGTATTCTTGCCTGGAATCCGTAATGGAATATGTGGATAACCTTGCAAGATTTTGTTAATGAATCTTTACAACAAATATAATTCATCTAGTCATATTTCCAGTCTGGTTTATCTGGCAGGGCTGACATCAATCTTGCAAACCTGAAAGTATAAACTTCTGACTGCCGCTTTTGACTATTTAATCCATTAGGTCTTTCCTAGATTTCTTTCTCTGACAGTTAAGCCACTGGGGTGTTCCTGTCTCTCTTGCTGATTGTTTCCCAGGCAGCATCTTTCCCCCTCATTCCCCAAAGTCATCCAACATTCCATTGCAGAATCTCATGAGACCCATCAAGTATAATAAAATCTCATAAGAAATTCCATTTATTCCAAACACACTTTTTGCTGCCGGTAATGAGGTGCTAGGGAAACCTCGAATTCAAATTAATGTTGAACCCTAGTCAACCTTTCTATTATAAAAGTTGTTACAAAATAGAAGTTGGTAACAAGTTTAGCCCACATATATAAATAAGCAAAATGCTGATATACACAAAGAGAACCTCTCTTCTTTCAACACACACAGTATATTAACAGTAGATTACTAATTGTGTTAGTGATTGAGGCTACAAAATCAAGGGGATGCTACCTTGGGGTAATTCTGATGCCTTGGGGTTAATTCTGATAGCATATAAGTGGCTTTATCGTATGCTTACCATCCTCTTGTTATCTTGTTTATAGATGCAGACTGCAGATTCCTTGATCACAAGATGAGTTATTTCAGGAAAGTAAGAAAAACTGATCCATTCCTCCCTTTTGTTTTTCTCTTCATTTTTTTCAACTTTGTCATATTTTTTCTTCTTAATTTTCGGTTTTTCTTTTTCAGTCTGTGTAATCTGATGAATGACATCATGCGCCCTGAATAATTTGATTCATCTCATGTCCAGTATCTTCTCCAATCTTTCTCCCAATCTCTCTCTCTCTCTCTCTCTCTCTCTCTCTCTTTTTCACACATACACACACACACATACAGGCAGAAGTTATATATTAAAAACCTTGGATTCAGTTATTTGTAGTAGTTGTTAGGTTCGTTACTGTTACATTATTGAAAAACACTGGAAAACTAAAATGCACCTTTCATTGTATTGAAAGTATCTAACCGACACGAAGCATTATGAAAAATCCTTCAATAAGGATAAAATTGTGTCACCTTATATAAATAAAGATAATATTTTCCTAAAAAACAGCCTTGGCTATACAAATGTAATTTTGGATTGAAAATTGAATAGGGATGGCTAAAATACTTTTATTCCTCATATTAAATACATTTGTTTCCAATTAATACATGCATGCATATATTTATGTTATATTTATCTCCTGCCTTTCCTTCAGGAGTTCAAGGCAGCATACAATTTCCTTCTCCCATATTTTTTTTTCTACTAAAATAGAAAAAAAACACCCAATGAGATTTTGTGAATGAAGGGGAACTAGAACATGCATCTCGGGTCTGAATCCAATACTTTATCCACCTCATCACATTGGCTCACATGCACACAACCCCTTCCCAAACACACACAACCCCTTCCCAAACACACAATGCCGACAGTCTTTTTTTCTATTTTATATCTTTGTAACTTTGCACAGTCTTTTTAAAAACTTCAGTACTGCAAACAAAATATTTATGTTATTAAATAATATAGTATATACTGCACCTATACTGGATATTTTATCAGTCACATCCTTCTTCTAATCTTATCTATTTTTCAATAACCAGGTACAATTCCCAATTAGTTCACCAGTAAAGGTTTGGCAGCTCCAGGAACCATACCACATTTCAAGGATGCTAGCTGTGCTCTCTAATCTGCAGTTTCTCACCCCTGTTCCTTCTTTTATTCCCCTTAATTCAGCAACATTTACACAGAGTTTTCAGCCAGAAACATATCTTTCCTTTGTGTAATTTGCTGTATTCCTGCTCTCAGCATAGTTCTGTTGAATTTGAAAGAATTTAAGTAGTATTACCCAAGTTGAAACTTCCAGTTTTGATTCCTGCTGACTTCATTGAAGTGTCCATGTAGTGTTTTGGCAACAATATGGAACTAATTTCTAGTTGGCTTTTTTCTCCAGGGTATTTTTTTACATTGTAAAGTCTGCCTATAGGTCTGAGATTTTCTCAATTTTCATAGTCTTGCATATAATTTTTTTTATAAAACCCAAACACTACTCTATTCAAATGACTCTAGCTAGCCTTATTAGTAAACAAAGGACTTGTGATACTCACAACTGGTTTACGTCGCCACAGGATTCCAAGATTGCCTGCTACCATCACTTCATAATGTATTATGTTTTCAGAAGCATCCAAGTTACAGTTCTCATTTTCTGATGAAATTAGCAGTGAGGATGTCTCAAATGTTTCAGCTCCATAATTCTTTGTCAATGTCTCCATTGTTGCTAAGTATTTCACTTTCAGATCATGTGGAGAAACGCTGCTGTCAGAAATGGTCTTTTTGTTAAATTCCTTGAGAAAGTCCCTGAAAACATTATTAATTCGTATTCTCGTTAAGATGTTCCTTTGTCTAATTTTCTTGTTCAGTGTTTCTGGAATATACCGCCTATAGCTGAAATGAGATAGGACACAAAAACACACACATTTATTTTCAATAGCCTGATATAAATTACAACAGGTATATTTCATTTAAAAATAAACACACAGAAAAAAAATAAAAAACCTACTTGCAGACTGTGATGTATACATGAATAATATATAATTCATCTATTACAATTTCTTTCTCTGACTAAACACAACTTCTCTTACAATAGGAGTTATAAGTGACTATTTAATGTTTAAAATTCTAAAACTGGCCAGGGACTATTTTGCAGCCAAAAAGCAGTACTAAATAAACTTCATAACAACATGGTGGAAAATTAGAGGATGCCTTATTATTTTAATTGCAGCTCCAGCAAAACCAGTGTTTACTTTTTGGAAACAGCATCAACCAATTGTATCAACTGCAATTAAAAGTCCCTCTGGACAACAATTTGAATTACCAACTTTCCTCTTTTTTTTCCTCCATAAAGGCACCAATGCCAGATGAGTGCTAGTAACAACCCATAGCAACCTGTTTGTGAAGTAGGTTAGAGATGCCATGTGCATGTTGGAGTGGCTGTAAAAGGTTTTTTGTTTTATTTTTGTTTTAATATCTGGAACTTCTTTGAGCTATGGGATGGTACTAAAGAGATCAGCTGTGGTTGTGGAACAACAATCATCTTCAGACTGATCTACTGGGTGGTCAAAGAGGAAGGCATACTTGGTGGTATGTGATATACTGGGAGTCACCTGAGATTGTGCATCTAAAGGGGTCACTTGGAGAGCCAGTGGAAGAGTGGCAGCAATGCTTGTGTTGGGCTAAGGGCTAGAGATATGCTAATCAGCTGCTGAACATCCAACAGTAATGTCAACAGAGATGGTAGTGTAACCTAACTTGGTTGTGTATTCAGCAAATGCTGAACTCCCAGCAGAACGGGAACAGGGCTAGTGATTCAGAGATGCCCGATTTTGTGCTTTGGAACATGTGAGCATCATTAAATGGTTGCTAAAGCAGGTTCGCTTAACTTTGAGTAAAGAAGTAGACCTGCCAACAGTTGAGGTAATAATCCAACTCAAGAAGCATGGCTGAATCTGATGGTGCCAGACAAGTTTCCATACTGTCCTTCAACTTTCTCTTTCTTACCTGATCAAGCTGTAACTTCAAAGATAAACTGCTTACTAGTGACAGCCCCAGTTGCTCTTGCCATGCAGCTGACCTCCACATTTTTTCCCCTCTCCAAGTAGGCATTTCCTTCCTTTCCTTCTGCAAGCCAGCCAGCAAAAATGTCTGTTTTCCCCAGGTCTCAAGAGAATGGGACACGCCATTTGGAGAACAACAGGAATCCTGTTTTTCGTGTTGCTTCAAAAGTGTCATTCCCCAAGTCACATGCACACCTTTCCTTCTTTACATCATGAGGGCTTGCAGAAGGAAAGGGAAGCCTATTTGCAGAGGTTGGTCACCTAATAAATACTTCTTTCAGATGTCCAGGATTCTGGTCCCAATTGTAATTGTAGGTCAAGAACTACTTGTAAATAATAAGAACTGGACATGTGTCATTCAGTCACAATTTATACATCTCCAAAGGATAGGGATGGGACTGATATGATCAGAGGAGCCACTACTCTGAGCAATCCTAGAAGCCATGACACAAATTCTTCTGTGCACAAGGAAATCAGAATCAACCCTTTCTGTTTTTGCCTTACACATTTTTTCCTCACAAACAAGGCCATTTGTGGATTAGAAACTGTGGAATCAATCTTTCCACAGTTCACCCCCATCTTTCCCAATGGGTCAAAACAACAACAACACACAAATAATTCAGACTCACCTGATATCTCGGAGAAGTTCTGGTAACCTCAGGTTTTTTTTAATTGCATAGTGGGATATTGCAAGTACAGCCATACCCAAACATTCATTTTCAATTTCATGTGATTCTGGATCATTCTTAGCGTCCCGAAGAGGTGCAAGACCTTTTACCAAGTCATTTTGACCCTAAATTGGACAGTGAGATAAATAATTTTTATCCATAAGTGGTTATTTTACTTCATTCACTGAATACCCAAGAAAAAAAAGCCTTCCATATAAAAGTCAATCAACATATTAAAATGCAGCAGAGTATTGCTTTTTCCTCCAGCAAACATAGAACATAAATAGAGACATTGCCACAGAACAACACCTCAGTGAAGAAGTATTATTCAAGAGAGTTTTCAACACAATGCATTTTTGTTTTTTTATCTTATTAAGGACTACTGTTCTGTAAATATGCACTCATAGTTCTACTAATTAAGCAATAGAAAAGTAACACTGATGAATATCTGGGGCAGCATTCACAATCTTTTACAAATACTGATCTTCAATTAGAGTTTATACATATCTTTTAAATAATTAATCATAATCATCCATTTTCCATCTCAGAGAAATACTTGTAACAGTGTTTCCTAAAGATAATGAAATGTAACTACTACTATAATACTGTACATAAAATGAGACAGAATTCTTTCATGAAGAATTCTGATCATGAAATGTAACTACTACTGATAATGAAATGTAACTACTACTATAATACTGTACATAAAATGAGACAGAATTCTTTTATGAAGTACTTGCCTGAGCAAAGAGATATTCTAATGAATTTGCATCAAGGAGAGGTGTTCCTTCTTGTACTGATCTCTTTTCGTAAGAACTCTTTTTCTTTGGAGAATGCCTCCAGAC